>NC_056744.1:1282821299-1282891299 GCF_019279795.1 Protopterus annectens | reverse complement strand
TTGCTATCAACCTGGGTGCCCAAATCCCTCACTACCGATTGTGTGCTTAGGATGTTGTTATTAATGTGATAATATGTAGGGATGTCACTTTCCCCAAAGGGGATGATGATGCACTTTTTTGGGATTCAGCTTGAGGCCATGTTTCTGGCACCAGTCATTTGTTTAGGTGAGACCCTCATGGGGGACGTCCACATCACTTGGGGAATTGATGAAAGTGCTCAGCTTGCATTCATCTGCAAACTTGGTCAGCCATAGCCCACTGGTTTTGTTCTGCACCTCAGAGAAGTATATCCTGAATAACAGAGGCCCCAAGATTGATCTCTGTGATACACCACTCATTATGGGTCTACTGCTTGAGGTGGCTTCCCCTATTTTTATTAGGTGGGTTCTATCAGTGCGGCAGTTTGCTACCCATCTGGTAACATATTGATTGATGCCTAGTTGAGAGAGTTTATCTATTATGCCCAAGTGGGGAGTAAAGTAAAATTACTTGTAAATGGTTGGTTAAGCCAAGAGGTAGGTACCTATGAAGAGTGTGAAAGAAAGGGATGTCCAATGAGTTGTATACTCTTTGCATTAGTTTTGAATGTGGTAGTATGTGAAATAAATTACAAAATGAAGGAGTCAGGGCATATAACACCTGAAGGTTTAAGAATTCCAGTTCTTTTAACATATGAAGATGACATTCTAATAATTGCAAAAAACAAAATTTGGATAAAAGAAATAAGAATTTGCACAAATGGGTGTCTAGAGGTGATAGGGTTGGTTTTAAATAAAGAGAAAAGTAATGGTTTTGTGATGTATCAAAGAAAGGGGGTATATATTTTACAGTGATTAATTTTCTGCATTAGGTATAAAATTTGGGAATAAAGATGTAAGTAGAATGTAAGTGTAAGTAAGTGTAAAACAAACCTGTCATTTCTGAAGGACATAAATTATCATTCAGAAAAAAGGTTTATTTGAAAAATTTAGTAATGATGGGAAAAATAGCATATTTAGCAAATGTATCTATGTTGTCAACAGAATTTGAAAATGAACTACTGAAGATAATTTTATCATTTATATGAGTTTATAGATTAAACCCAGTAAAAGAAGAGTTTGTATATAAATGAAGAAGAAAAAGACGTCTTAGGGTTAATTATTCCAGTGGTATGTATTACTTCATAAAATGTGTACAATGTGTTAAAAGAGATAAATGAAAAAGGTGAGAGATTAGTAGAAAAATTGTATAAATATGTGTGATAAATGTGGGGTATGGTAAAAAAGAGAAAAAGAGTGTATAAATGAAGAAATAAAATGTTGCCAAGAAAATTATTTTTGTGGAAAAAAAACTGATATAGAAAAAGATAGAAAAATGTGTAAGAATGTAATGATAAAACATTACTATGCAAAACCATGGGAAAATCTAACAGTTGAAAAATTACACCTATAAAATAAGAAGAAAAAATGATGGTATAATCAGAAAGTAGAGTGCCATTTTTTTGTTTTGTTTTTTATTTTTTGTGGAGACTGGTAATATATAAATTGCCAGTGAAAGGAAAAATATGAAAGAAAGAAATACATTGTGTTTACATTGTCAAGAAGAAACTACAGAGCATTTGTTTTTAAAATGTAAAAGAGTAAAAAAAGTTATGTGGAAAAATATATAAAGAATTTTTTTGAAGATATAAATGAAGTGGATAAAATAAACATGGATATGATTAAATATGGCTATTATAAGACTAAAGAGTGTGTTAAAAGTATAGATAAAAAATTATTTTATGTTATATGGGTTATATGGAATGAAAGAGTAAATTAAATTATGTTTAATGGTAAATGGATTTTAGCAACAATGTTAAGTAAATTCAGATGGTGGTTACAGAAAAAGGAGTGAGGGTCTAATAGGGATGAACATTTAATATGATTGTGTAAACAGATCTGTATATTAATATATTTGTAAATATGTAAATAAGAGTTATTTTTGTATATAAATAAAGGAACCCTACTCTTTTCAGTAGGTGCCATGTGATCTTTTACATTCATCTAAGCTACCAGCAACTCAAGCAGATGGGACCTCAGGTAATCATCTCATCTGAAGGACAACACACTCAGGAGTGCAGCATCCCCCCCCCCCATGTTGTGCTGCAGTGTCAGTAATCGACTTACGTGACAGTGTCAAAATACTTCTTGAGCAACTTTTCAAACCAATCTGGATAACTAGATGAATGATCAAACTCACAAAAAGTAAAAACAACTACTTAAATCAATAAAAAAGGCAAAGAAACAGAAAACAATTGGCACTTTAATGACAAATAAAGTAAGTGCTTTCATTAGGTATGTTACCAAACTTCTTCAGACAAAATTCACAAGCATAATAGACCATTAAATACTTTGCCTAAACAATCATGTGATGTAAGAAATAGTCATATGTTACTCTTTAAATAGATCATGTGATTCATCAGAGAAGTAGGTCATAGGATTCATCCAAAAAATATTAATTCTGAATTTTGTCTGAAAAAGTTTGGTAACATACCTAACAAAAGCACTTACTTTATTTTCCATTAAAGTGCTGATTGTTTTCTGTTTCCTTGCCTTTTTTGTTGATTTAGATGAATGACCACACATTTTCACCTTAGGTATCTGAGAAAAATCTATTTAATTGTGTACATTGTTAGCCTATCATTAGTTCTATGTGAAATGGATGAGCCTCTTGAGAAAGAACCTATGAGCTCTAGAAGAGGAGGGATAAATGGTGAGTCCAAGGTGAAATGTGAGCTATGATGTTAGAGGTTAAAAGATTATATGGAAAATAAAGGATACAGTTGTGAAATTAGAGGATCAGAAGATGTTTAAGAAAGAAACTATGTGACATGGATCATTTCATGAGGAATGTTGTAAGATCGAGGAAGAAGTGCTGAAATGGTAAGAAGGGAATGTAATGAAAGTGTGAATGCTTAACATATAAGTGAAATGTTAGAGGGGGGTGTAATGAAAGAAGAGGTTGCAGAAGTGCTAAGTTATTTTAGAAATGGGAAAACATTGGGAAGATGGATTTCTTGTTGACATTTATTTATTTGTGAAAGAGAACTATCTTGGGAAACATGACAAGTGTATGATGATTGCCTCTGGGAGTGTCAAAACAGCAAAGTAATTTTGCTGAAAAAAATACCTCAGTGCTCTTTGAGTTTGACCTTTTCTCCACTATTGTGTAACTGTGGAGTTGATGTCCACATTTAGGGATTGCAGAGTGTCTCCTCACAAGATGAGTATGAAGGGGAAGGCATGCCTCATGCAAAAAATTGTTTCTGGTTATCTCAAAGTGGTTTTCATTGATACCATATTTCAGTATTGTCACTTTATGAAATTACATTTACCAATTACCATTAATACAGTTCTGGTGCCTTATAAAGTCTTTACCAGGGCCTGATTTGGTGAGACTTGCCATGTAGATAAAAGAACAATTATGGTGCTAAAATAAGGGGATAAGGGCAGGGATAAGACTAGTAATTTTAGACCCATATTCTTGATTAGCTGGAATTGAAAATATTTAAAAGGCTTAGCACAAAGTTTGGAAATTTTACTAGAAAATCTAATATATAAAAGGTCAAGTTAAAAGGAATTATTAAGAAAGTAGAAAAAACTAACAGGACAAACAGAGGGATTTGTTAAAGAGTGCTTCTCAAATAACTTGCCATTTCTTAAACCTCACCCTTTATTACCTCTAATTTAAACTGGAGAATGGTTCTTAGGTGCATAGGTTATATCAGGCAATGTCGGGGGGGGGATACTATGGACATAAAAAGGTACTTCAATCATTGAGCTGGGAATATATGTAGCAGCTGAAGTAGTGAACTATATTTTGGAAAGATAAGGGTAATGGGAATAGGACACTACATCAGAGCTAAAGGTTAAAAATGTCATTTAATGGGATATTATCTAAAGAAACTGGTTTGGAGAAGCAACGATCTGGGCTGCTTACTGTCACCATATTTATTGTAGAATATGCAACAGGTATTAAGTAAAATGATAAGGGAAACATTTAAGTGGACTGAAGGAAAATATATATTTTTTTAATATTTTGCTAATGATTACTTGGTACTGGTTTTGGTTGATTGAAGATTTAGCAGTAGCTAAACAAGAATACAGGTTTATATTATCATGACTTACTTTAAGTCTATGGTGATTCCTTTTGTGGAATGGAAGGCATGAGTGCAGGACCGTCCATTTAGGACAAATCACACTTAGTATTTGGATGTGTGGTTATATCCTACAATTAGATAAATGTTTGCAAGTTAGAGGGAGATGCAACAAAGCATAAAAATGAAACAATGAGAGAGGTGGTGGGGTAATGCTATGGTGAAAATGATGATATACTACAAATGTTGTACTGGATGTTGCACTTATGTATGAGATGTAAGCAGTTGTGATAAAAAATTATATACTGTCAATCAGAAAAAGAAAGAAAAGAAAGTTAGGGGAAACAGTGGGAGATATAATGATGGGAAGGATTACAGTCTATATTTGGAAAATATTAATGCAAACTATGGTTGAGGTTTGATGAAGAGATAGAAAGTAATAGGGAAGGATGAAAACACAATGGCACTAACTGGTGAGATGTGAGACATGAGACAAGTGTGAGAAGTTTCCAGTGCTTGATGATTTTTTGGGCTAGTGGCTGTTAATCAGAAAAGGTTGTTTTACACATTTATTTTATTTTATTGTATCCTTTGTTGGTGGGGTTAGTCTCACTAGGGTAACTTCTCAAGATGCAGCCAACAAGAGGGAGAAGAACCCACCCTTAAAAAAGTGCAAACTGTACAAAAGAAATTAAGTAAAGGAAAGCAGAAGGCTAAGATGAGGTCATGGTACATCTGTTCAAAATGTTAGCAGAGAAGTAGTTTCAGAAAGTGGTCATAGCAGTGTGGAGAGAAAAACATATCTTGATGAATGGAGACTTGTTGGCTGTTGGTGAAGCACCCACCAAGAGGAGAAAACGCTGAGACAAGAAAGGAGCCACTTTTGAGATTTTAAGTATTTTTCTTCATATTATTTGTTAAGATTTCTGCATTGCCGCCTACTTTTTGGCATTTTCCAGCTTGCTAAACTTGATATCTGTATTAGGAACTGTATTTAGAACACATCTTGAGCCTGTTTACTGCATTTCCTGTGTTGCACTTATTAAAAAATTGTTTTTTTCTTAAAACTTGCATTTTACCCATCTCTGGCATAGCACTCAAGTGTGGGGTCATTTATTGCACTGTTCTAACTTGTTGCTACTTGTGTATCTCTGCTATCTTTAAACAAAACAAACAAAAAAAAATCTTGGGTTTTTTCCCACTTTCTGAAATTTAAAAAAAGTTCAGTTACAGATTTGCTGTCCTGAACTGTTTGTAAGTTTCTTGGAGGCCATTGCTTGCTTGGGCTAAAGGGAACTCTCTGTGTTCATCAGTGGCAGTGGTAAACACTGATCAGCCTGCCTGCCCGTGGGAGTGGTTAGTGCCTAGAAACTGTAGTTTTATTGGCCATTTTGAGTCATTTCCAAACTTTCTTAAAACTCGATTGCCTCATGGTTTTGGCATCTTTTCAGACTTGTTGACTGTTGGTGAAGCACCCACCAAGAGGAGAAAACGGTGAGAGAAGAAAGGAGCCACTTTTGAGATTTTAAGTATCTTCTTCAGATTACTTGTTCAGATTTATGCATTGCCACCTACTTTTTGGCATTTTCCAGCTTGCTAAACTTGATATCTGTATTAGGAACTGCATTTAGAACACATCTAGAGCCTGTTTACTGCATTTCCTGTGTTGCACTTATTTTAAATTTGTTTTTTTCTTAAAACTTGCATTTTACCTGTCTCTGGCCTAGCACTCAAGTGTGGGGTCATTTATTGCACTGTTCTAACTTGTTGCTACTTGTGTATCTCTGCTATCTTTAAATAAAACAAACAAAAAAAAAATCTTGCTTTTTTCCCACTTTCTGAAATTTAAAAAAAAGTTCAGTTACAGATTTGCTGTTCTGAACTGTTTGTAAGTTTCTTGGAGGCCATTGCTTGCTTGGGTTAAAGGGAACTCTCTGTGTTCATCAGTGGCAGTGGTAAACACTGAACAGCCTGCTTGCCCCTGTGGGAGTGGTTACTGCCTAGAAACTGTAGTTTTATTGGCCATTTTGGGTCAATTCCAAACTCCTTGATCTCCCTCTCTTAAAACATGATTGCCTCATGGTTTTGGCATCTTTTTAGACTTGGTGGCGGGGGGGGGGGGGGGGGGGGGGGGGGGGGGGGGGGGGGGGGGGTGGGGGGGGGGGGGGGGGGGGGGGGGGGGGGGGGGGGGGGGGGTCGGGGGGGGGGGGGGGGGGGGGGGGGGGGGGGGGGGGGGGGGGGCGGGGGGGGGGGGGGGGGGGGGGGGGGGGGGGGGGGGGGGGGGGGGGGGGGGGGGGGGGGGGGGGGGGGGGGGGGGGGGGGGGGGGGGGGGGGGGGGGGGGGGGGGGGGGGGGGGGGGGGGGGGGGGGGGGGGGGGGGGGGGGGGGGGGGGGGGGGGGGGGGGGGGGGGGGGGGGGGGGGGGGGGGGGGGGGGGGGGGGGGGGGGGGGGGGGGGGGGGGGGGGGGGGGGGGGGGGGGGGGGGGGGGGGGGGGGGGGGGGGGGGGGGGGGGGGGGGGGGGGGGGGGGGGGGGGGGGGGGGGGGGGGGGGGGGGGGGGGGGGGGGGGGGGGGGGGGGGGGGGGGGGGGGGGGGGGGGGGGGGGGGGGGGGGGGGGGGGGGGGGGGGGGGGGGGGGGGGGGGGGGGGGGGGGGGGGGGGGGGGGGGGGGGGGGGGGAAAAAAAAAAAAAAAAAAAAAAAAAAAAAAAAAAAAAAAAAAAAAAAAAAAAAAAAAAAAAAAAAAAAAAAAAAAAAAAAAAAAAAAAAAAAAAAAAAAAAAAAAAAAAAAAAAAAAAAAAAAAAAAAAAAAAAAAAAAAAAAAAAAAAAAAAAAAAAAAAAAAAAAAAAAAAAAAAAAAAAAAAAAAAAAAAAAAAAAAAAAAAAAAAAAAAAAAAAAAAAAAAAAAAAAAAAAAAAAAAAAAAAAAAAAAAAAAAAAAAAAAAAAAAAAAAAAAAAAAAAAAAAAAAAAAAAAAAAAAAAAAAAAAAAAAAAAAAAAAAAAAAAAAAAAAAAAAAAAAAAAAAAAAAAAAAAAAAAAAAAAAAAAAAAAAAAAAAAAAAAAAAAAAAAAAAAAAAAAAAAAAAAAAAAAAAAAAAAAAAAAAAAAAAAAAAAAAAAAAAAAAAAAAAAAAAAAAAAAAAAAAAAAAAAAAAAAAAAAAAAAAAAAAAAAAAAAAAAAAAAAAAAAAAAAAAAAAAAAAAAAAAAAAAAAAAAAAAAAAAAAAAAAAAAAAAAAAAAAAAAAAAAAAAAAAAAAAAAAAAAAAAAAAAAAAAAAAAAAAAAAAAAAAAAAAAAAAAAAAAAAAAAAAAAAAAAAAAAAAAAAAAAAAAAAAAAAAAAAAAAAAAAAAAAAAAAAAAAAAAAAAAAAAAAAAAAAAAAAAAAAAAAAAAAAAAAAAAAAAAAAAAAAAAAAAAAAAAAAAAAAAAAAAAAAAAAAAAAAAAAAAAAAAAAAAAAAATTATTAATAGAAAAAGAAAGTTAGGAAACAGTGGGAGATATAATGATGGGAAGGATTACAGTCTATATTTGGAAAATATTAATGCAAACTATGGTTGAGGTTTGATGAAGAGATAGAAAGTAATAGGGAAGGATGAAAACACAATGGCACTAACTGGTGAGATGTGAGACATGAGACAAGTGTGAGAAGTTTCCAGTGCTTGATGATTTTTTGGGCTAGTGGCTGTTAATCAGAAAAGGTTGTTTTACACATTTATTTTATTTTATTGTATCCTTTGTTGGTGGGGTTAGTCTCACTAGGGTAACTTCTCAAGATGCAGCCAACAAGAGGGAGAAGAACCCACCCTTAAAAAAGTGCAAACTGTACAAAAGAAATTAAGTAAAGGAAAGCAGAAGGCTAAGATGAGGTCATGGTACATCTGTTCAAAATGTTAGCAGAGAAGTAGTTTCAGAAAGTGGTCATAGCAGTGTGGAGAGAAAAACATATCTTGATGAATGGAGACTTGTTGGCTGTTGGTGAAGCACCCACCAAGAGGAGAAAACGCTGAGACAAGAAAGGAGCCACTTTTGAGATTTTAAGTATTTTTCTTCATATTATTTGTTAAGATTTCTGCATTGCCGCCTACTTTTTGGCATTTTCCAGCTTGCTAAACTTGATATCTGTATTAGGAACTGTATTTAGAACACATCTTGAGCCTGTTTACTGCATTTCCTGTGTTGCACTTATTAAAAAATTGTTTTTTTCTTAAAACTTGCATTTTACCCATCTCTGGCATAGCACTCAAGTGTGGGGTCATTTATTGCACTGTTCTAACTTGTTGCTACTTGTGTATCTCTGCTATCTTTAAACAAAACAAAACAAAAAAAAATCTTGTTTTTTTCCCACTTTCTGAAATTTAAAAAAAGTTCAGTTACAGATTTGCTGTCCTGAACTGTTTGTAAGTTTCTTGGAGGCCATTGCTTGCTTGGGCTAAAGGGAACTCTCTGTGTTCATCAGTGGCAGTGGTAAACACTGATCAGCCTGCCTGCCCCCGTGGGAGTGGTTAGTGCCTAGAAACTGTAGTTTTATTGGCCATTTTGAGTCATTTCCAAACTTTCTTAAAACTCGATTGCCTCATGGTTTTGGCATCTTTTCAGACTTGTTGACTGTTGGTGAAGCACCCACCAAGAGGAGAAAACGCTGAGAGAAGAAAGGAGCCACTTTTGAGATTTTAAGCATTTTTCTTCAGATTATTTGTTAAGATTTCTGCATTGCCACCTACTTTTTGGCATTTTCCAGCTTGCTAAACTTGATATCTGTATTAGGAACTGCATTTAGAACACATTTAGAGCCTGTTTACTGCATTTCCTGTGTTGCACTTATTTTAAATTCGTTTTTTTCTTAACTTGCATTTTACCTGTCTCTGGCCTAGCACTCAAGTGTGGGGTCATTTATTGCACTGTTCTAACTTGTTGCTACTTGTGTATCTCTGCTATCTTTAAATAAAACAAACAAAAAAAAAAATCTTGCTTTTTTCCCACTTTCTGAAATTTAAAAAAAAGTTCAGTTACAGATTTGCTGTTCTGAACTGTTTGTAAGTTTCTTGGAGGCCATTGCTTGCTTGGGCTAAAGGGAACTCTCTGTGTTCATCAGTGGCAGTGGTAAACACTGAACAGCCTGCTTGCCCCTGTGGGAGTGGTTACTGCCTAGAAACTGTAGTTTTATTGGCCATTTTGGGTCAATTCCAAACTCCTTGATCTCCCTCTCTTAAAACATGATTGCCTCATGGTTTTGGCATCTTTTTAGACTTGGTGGCTGTTGGTGAAGCACCCACCAAGAGGAGAAAACGCTGAGAGAAGAAAGGAGCCACTTTTGAGATTTTAAGTATTTTTCTTCAGATTATTTGTTAAGATTTCTGCATTGCCGCCTACTTTTTGGCATTTTCCAGCTTGCTAAACTTGATATCTGTATTAGGAACTGTATTTAGAACACATCGTGAGCCTGTTTACTGCATTTCCTGTGTTGCACTTATTTTAAAATTGTTTTTTTCTTAAAACTTGCATTTTACCTGTCTCTGGCCTAGCACTCAAGTGTGGGGTCATTTATTGTACTGTTCTAACTTGTTGCTACTTGTGTATCTTTGCTATCTTTAAACAAAACAAAAAGAAAATCTTGCTTTTTTCCCCACTTTCTGAAATTTAAAAAAAGTTCAGTTACAGATTTGCTGTTCTGAACTGTTTGTAAGTTTCTTGGAGGACATTGCTTGCTTGGGCTAAAGGGAAGTCTTTGTGTTCATCAGTGGCAGTGGTAAACACTGAACAGCCTGCCTGCCCCTGTGGGAGTGGTTACTGCCTAGAAACTGTAGTTTTATTGGCCATTTTGGGTCAATTCCAAACTCCTTGATCCCCCTCTCTTAAAACCCGATTGCCTCACGGTTTTGGCATCTTTTCAGACTTTTTGGCTGTTGGTGAAGCACCCACCAAGAGGAGAAAACGCTGAGAGAAGAAAGGAGCCACTTTTGAGATTTTAAGTATTTTTCTTCAGATTATTTGTTAAGATTTCTGCATTGCCGCCTACTTTTTAACAATTTCCATCTTGCTAAACTTGATATCTGTATTAGGAACTGCATTTAGAACACATCTAGAGCCTGTTTACTGCATTTCCTGTACTGCACTTATTTTAAAATCGTTTTTTTCTTAAAACTTGCATTTTACCTGTCTCTGGCCTAGCACTCAAGTGTGGGGTCATTTATTGCACTGTTCTAACTTGTTGCTACTTGTGTATCTCTGCTATCTTTAAACAAAACAAAAAAATCTTGCTTTTTTCCCACTATCTGAAATTTAAAAAAAAGTTCAGTTACAGATTTGCTGTTCTGAACTGTTTGTAAATTTCTTGGAGGCCATTGCTTGCTTGGGCTAAAGGGAACTCTCTGTGTTCATCAGTGGCAGTGGTAAACACTGAACAGCCTGCTTGCCCCTGTGGGAGTGGTTACTGCATAGAAACTGTAGTTGTATTGGCCATTTTGGGTCAATTCCAAACTCCTTGATCCCCCTCTCTTAAAACATGATTGCCTCATGGTTTTGGCATCTTTTCAGACTTGATGGCTGTTGGTGAAGCACCCACCAAGAGGAGAAAACGCTGAGAGAAGAAAGTAGCCACTTTTGAGATTTTAAGTATTTTTCTTCAGATTATTTGTTAAGATTTCTGCATTGCCGCCTACTTTTTGGCATTTTCCAGCTTGCTAAACTTGATATCTGTGTTAGGAACTGTATTTAGAACACATCTATTGCCTGTTTACTGCATTTCCTGTGTTGCACTTATTTTAAAATCGTTTTTTTTTTTCTTAAAACTTGTATTTTATCTGTCTCTGGCCTAGCAGTCAAGTGTGGGGTCATTTATTGCCCTGTTTTAACTTGTTGCTACTTGTGTATCTCTGCTATCTTTAAATAAAACAAAAAATCTTGCTTTTTTCCCACTTTCTGAAATTTAAAAAAAGTTCAGTTACAGATTTACTGTTCTGAACTGTTTGTAAGTTTCTTGGAGGCCATTGCTTGCTTGGGCTAAAGGGAACTCTCTGTGTTCATCAGTGGCAGTGGTAAACACTGAACAGCCTGCTTGCCCCTGTGGGAGTGGTTACTGCATAGAAACTGTAGTTTTATTGGCCATTTTGGGTCAATTCCAAACTCCTTGATCCCCCTCTCTTAAAACCTGATTGCCTCATGGTTTTGGCATCTTTTCAGACATGTTGGCTGTTGGTGAAGCACCCACCAAGAGGAGAAAAGGCTGAGAGAAGAAAGGAGCCACTTTTGAGATTTTAAGTATTTTTCTTCAGATTATTTGTTAAGATTTCTGCATTACCGTCTACTTTTTGGCATTTTCAGCTTGCTAAACTTGATATCTGTATTAGGAACTGTATTTAGAACACATCTAGAGCCTATTTACTGCATTTCCTGTGTTGCACTTATTTTAAAATCGTTTTTTTCTTAAAACTTGCATTTTACCTGTCTCTGGCCTAGCACTCAAGTGTGGGGTCATTTATTGCACTATTCTAACTTGTTGCTACTTGTGTATCTCTGCTATCTTTAAACAAAACAAAAAAAAAACAATCTTGCTTTTTTCCCACTTTCTGAAATTTAAAAAAAAGTTCAGTTACAGATTTGCTGTTCTGAACTGTTTGTAAGTTTCTTGGAGGCCATTGCTTGCTTGGGCGAAAGGGAACTCTCTGTGTTCATCAGTGGCAGTGGTAAACACTGAACAGCCTGCTTTCCCCTGTGGGAGTGGTTACTGCCTAGAAACTGTAGTTTTATTGGCCATTTTGGGTCATTTCCAAACTCTCTTAAAACCCGATTGCCTCATGGTTTTGGCATCTTTTCAGACTTGTTGGCTGTTGGTGAAACACCCACCAAGAGGAGAAAATGCTGAGAGAAGAAAGGAGCCACTTTTGAGATTTTAAGTATTTTTTCTTTAGATTATTTGTTAAGATTTCTGCATTGCCGCCTACTTTTTGGCATTTTCCAGCTTGCTAAACTTGATATCTGTATTAGGAACTGTATTTAGAACACATCTAGAGCCTGTTTACTGCATTTCCTGTGATGCACTTATTTTAAAATCGTTTTTTTTCTTAAAACTTGCATTTTACCTGTCTCTGGCCTAGCACTCAAGTGTGGGGTCATTTATTGCACTGTTCTAACTTGTTGCTACTTGTGTATCTCTGCTATCTTTAAACAAAACAAAAAAAAAATCTTGCTTTTTTCCCACTTTCTGAAATTTATAAAAGGTTCAGTTACAGATTTGCTGTTCTGAACTGTTTGTAAGTTTCTTGGAGGACATTGCTTGCTTGGGCTAAAGGGAAGTCTCTGTGTTCATCAGTGGTGGTGGTAAACACTGAACAGCCTGCCTGCCCCTCTGGGAGTGGTTACTGCCTAGAAACTGTAGTTTTATTGGCCATTTTGGGTCAATTCCAAACTCTTTGATCCCCCTCTCTTAAAACCCTATTTTGCGTGTTTTTGCACATAGCGCATCACCACTTAATCAGGTTTAAACTTTTCCCGGCTCCACAAAGTCTGCTCTTCACTTTTTCCCTTAGATCTCTTCCAAATCTCAAAGTAAGCACTATATTTTCCTTTTAAAACCCAGCAGTAGCTAGGATAAGTGTCTTATAAGTAAGCACTAATAAACTAAAGCACTACACCCACTTATACTCCCTTTAAGTACTTGGCTCCCTATTGGTCCTTTTTGATCAAGTCGAAAAGTAATTCCTTATACTATTCTGGCATGTCCAAAAGTCAGTTTCAGGTTTACTCTGCAGTCCAGCTGTTGAATATGGGAATCTTGAGGCAATGTTACAACTGCCTTATGTACACAGACCACCCTCTCCTCTTCCCAACAAGCTCAAATATATGTGAGAAATGCAACTATATAGCCAAACTGGAGGCTGAGCTCTCTCTTCATAGTACTGGCACGGTCAGTCTGGAGGAGAAGGTAATCACACACACCACAAATCCAGTCTCACATAGACCTATCGCAACAGCGAACCAAACACATAAACACATAAAAACATACTTGGAGGCTCTAAATAAAAATCTGCCCAAGCAACAGAGACCTCCAAAGCAAACATCCAAGCAACTGCTACCCCACAACAATACCCACGTATCACATAGTTCACAAAGTCAGTGTGCCACACAGTCACAGCCCTTAAGGCTAAACAACACACCTAATACACTTGTAATAGGTGACTCTATTGTCAGACACACTGACGTCCCTCTCTCCAAGCTGAACAAGGAGAAGGTCACTGTAAGCTGCCTGTCAGGTGCCAGGATCTGCCACATAACACAAGCACTCAGGTCACTCCAAAGCAAGTACAAATATGACTCCATCATTGTCAATGCTGGTGTGAATGACCTGAGACGTACCTCCCTGGATTACATGAAAAGAGACATAGAGGGGCTCTCTGATCATGTGGCCCAGGCTGGTATGACCCTGACCTTGAGTGGCATCTTACCCTCACCAAGAATGATACCACAGTATAAAGACAAAATGATCAATTTCAACAATTGGCTAAAGTACTGGTGTCACTCAAAGGGGATCCAGTGTCTGTCAGCCTGGGATGACATGCTTGCAAGCCACGTTGCTTCACTAGGGACGGCTTGCACCTGTCACTCCTGGGTTTTTGAATACTGGCCAAGGCTCTTGCCACCCCCATAGTGCCTTTTTTAGGCAAGGCTCAAAAGACAAACCCACCTCCTTAGACAACACAAGAAAAAGAAACTAAGGGTAATGCTGCTCAACACCAGAAGTCTAAATCTCAAGATGCATGCACTCAAGGCTCTCCTCAGTATGGAGAATATCGATATCTGTGCTGTAACAGAAACCTGGATCAAGGCTCCTGAGAGCACCCCAGCACTACCAGGCTATACCTCATACCATGCTTTTCGGCCCCAAAACTCAGACCGAACCACAAGAGGAGGGGGAGTATCCATATTCATCAAAGATACCCATACCTAATGGCTAGTGGCACTGCACGAAGCATCTGAGACCATCCATGTGCAACTAACAGTGGGCAAAACTGCCTTCCAGTTTGTTGCCTGCTACAGACCACCCTCCTAAACTCAGGAACCCCACTTGGCTTTCCTGAAGACATTGGAGAATATGAAGGTCTCTCCAAACACCATTATATTGGGTAACTTTAACTACCCAAACATAGACTGGGAGCACTACTCAAGCCCCAACACCCTAGCCCAATGATTCCTAGAATTTATAAACTCAAATGCTATGGAACAACTGGTCATCACTCCCACAAGAGGGGAAAACATATTGGACCTGATCATCACCAGCATGGGGACTCTATGTTCCATACCAGAGGTATACCCCTCATTGGTAAGTTCTGACCATAAATTAATCACTATGGACATCCATATCCCGCCCCCACCCCCAGCAAAGGAAACCACAGTCAAAAACTTCTCAAAAGCAAACTTCCCACTTCTCAAAACCGAGGTAGAATCCTTCAAAGCCCCAGGGCCAGTGGAAAATATGGCCCAAACCACAGAATCCTTTACAAACACATTCTATGGATACCTACAGGAATGCATGGATCGCGCTATCCCAAATAAAACCAAGACACACTCCTCCAAAGGCAGGAGACCTGTCTGGTGGACCCCAGCCATAAATAAGCTGTACAACAGAAGGAGGAAGCTACTACATGATAGAGCAAAATCCCTGAAAGGGAAGGCAACTCTGATCAGTACTAGCAAGAAACTACGATCCCTCATAAAATCATCTAAGGCTAGCTTCGAAAGAAAAATTGCACAAGATGCTGAAAATAATCACAAGGCTTTCTTTAGTTATGTCAGAAACCTGGGTGGAAACTCCCAGATATGCTCTGAGTTAGTGCAAAATGACAAAAAATACACTGAACCCACAGACATTGCCAACATCCTGGCAGACAGGTTCAGTGCAAACTTCTCCCCCCCTCCACCCCAAATGAGCAAATGACTATCACAACAGAGTGTAGCCTCCCTGACATCACAGATGCACAGATGAGAGATGCCCTCTCCAAAGCAAAAAGCACAGCATCAATGGGACCGGACGGTGTCCTGGGCTGCGTTTTACATGAGCTCCAAGAAGAACTGAACCCTCACTTAAAATCACTGTTCAGTCTCAGCCTTACAACAGGATAGGTACCCAAAGAATGGCGTACAGCATTTTACCTGTCTCTGGCCTAGCACTCAAGTGTGGGGTCATTTATTGTACTGTTCTAACTTGTTGCTACTTGTGTATCTTTGCTATCTTTAAACAAAACAAAAAGAAAATCTTGCTTTTTTCCCCACTTTCTGAAATTTAAAAAAAGTTCAGTTACAGATTTGCTGTTCTGAACTGTTTGTAAGTTTCTTGGAGGACATTGCTTGCTTGGGCTAAAGGGAAGTCTTTGTGTTCATCAGTGGCAGTGGTAAACACTGAACAGCCTGCCTGCCCCTGTGGGAGTGGTTACTGCCTAGAAACTGTAGTTTTATTGGCCATTTTGGGTCAATTCCAAACTCCTTGATCCCCCTCTCTTAAAACCTGATTGCCTCACGGTTTTGGCATCTTTTCAGACTTTTTGGCTGTTGGTGAAGCACCCACCAAGAGGAGAAAACGCTGAGAGAAGAAAGGAGCCACTTTTGAGATTTTAAGTATTTTTCTTCAGATTATTTGTTAAGATTTCTGCATTGCCGCCTACTTTTTAACAATTTCCATCTTGCTAAACTTGATATCTGTATTAGGAACTGCATTTAGAACACATCTAGAGCCTGTTTACTGCATTTCCTGTGCTGCACTTATTTTAAAATCGTTTTTTTCTTAAAACTTGCATTTTACCTGTCTCTGGCCTAGCACTCAAGTGTGGGGTCATTTATTGCACTGTTCTAACTTGTTGCTACTTGTGTATCTCTGCTATCTTTAAACAAAACAAAAAATCTTGCTTTTTCCCACTTTCTGAAATTTAAGAAAAAGTTCAGTTACAGATTTGCTGTTCTGAACTGTTTGTAAGTTTCTTGGAGGCCATTGCTTGCTTGGGCTAAAGGGAACTCTCTGTGTTCATCAGTGGCAGTGGTAAACACTGAACAGCCTGCTTGCCCCTGTGGGAGTGGTTACTGCCTAGAAACTGTAGTTGTATTGGCCATTTTGGGTCAATTCCAAACTCCTTGATCCCCCTCTCTTAAAACATGATTGCCTCATGGTTTTGGCATCTTTTCAGACTTGGTGGCTGTTGGTGAAGCACCCACCAAGAGGAGAAAACGCTGAGAGAAGAAAGGAGCCACTTTTGAGATTTTAAGTATTTTTCTTCAGATTATTTGTTAAGATTTCTGCATTGCCGCCTACTTTTTGGCATTTTCCAGCTTGCTAAACTTGATATCTGTATTAGGAACTGTATTTAGAACACATCTATTGCCTGTTTACTGCATTTCCTGTGTTGCACTTATTTTAAAATCGTTTTTTTTTTCTTAAAACTTGTATTTTATCTGTCTCTGGCCTAGCAGTCAAGTGTGGGGTCATTTATTGCCCTGTTTTAACTTGTTGCTACTTGTGTATCTCTGCTATCTTTAAATAAAACAAAAAAATCTTGCTTTTTTCCCACTTTCTGAAATTTAAAAAAAGTTCAGTTACAGATTTACTGTTCTGAACTGTTTGTAAGTTTCTTGGAGGCCATTGCTTGCTTGGGCTAAAGGGAACTCTCTGTGTTCATCAGTGGCAGTGGTAAACACTGAACAGCCTGCTTGCCCCTGTGGGAGTGGTTACTGCATAGAAACTGTAGTTTTATTGGCCATTTTGGGTCAATTCCAAACTCCTTGATCCCCCTCTCTTAAAACCTGATTGCCTCATGGTTTTGGCATCTTTTCAGACATGTTGGCTGTTGGTGAAGCACCCACCAAGAGGAGAAAAGGCTGAGAGAAGAAAGGAGCCACTTTTGAGATTTTAAGTATTTTTCTTCAGATTATTTGTTAAGATTTCTGCATTACCGTCTACTTTTTGGCATTTTCAGCTTGCTAAACTTGATATCTGTATTAGGAACTGTAGTTAGAACACATCTAGAGCCTATTTACTGCATTTCCTGTGTTGCACTTATTTTAAAATCGTTCTTCTCTTAAAACTTGCATTTTACCTGTCTCTGGCCTAGCACTCAAGTGTGGGGTCATTTATTGCACTGTTCAAACTTGTTGCTACTTGTGTATCTCTGCTATCTTTAAACAAAACAAAAAAAAAAAAATCTTGCTTTTTCCCACTTTCTGAAATTTAAAAAAAAGTTCAGTTACAGATTTGCTGTTCTGAACTGTTTGTAAGTTTCTTGGAGGCCATTGCTTGCTTGGGCTAAAGGGAAGTCTCTGTGTTCATCAGTGGCAGTGGTAAACACTGAACAGCCTGTCCCTGTGGGAGTGGTTACTGCCTAGAAACTGTAGTTTTATTGGCCATTTTGGGTCAATTCCAAACTCCTTGATCCCCTCTCTTAAAACCCGATTGCCTCATGGTTTTGGCATCTTTTCAGACTTGTTGGCTGTTGGTGAAGCACCCACCAAGAGGAGAAAATGCTGAGAGAAGAAAGGAGCCACTTTTGAGATTTTAAGTATTTTTCTTCAGATTATTTGTTAAGATTTCTGCATTGCTGCCTACTTTTGGCATTTTCCAGCTTGCTAAACTTGATATCTGTATTAGGAACTGTATTTAGAACACATCTAGAGCCTGTTTACTGCATTTCCTGTGTTGCACTTATTTTAAAATCGTTTTTTTTCTTAAAACTTGCATTTTACCTGTCTCTGGCCTAGCACTCAAGCGTGGGGTCATTTATTGCACTGTTCTAACTTGTTGCTACTTGTGTATCTCTGCTATCTTTAAACAAAACAAAAAAAAATCTTGCTTTTTTCCCACTTTCTGAAATTTATAAAAGGTTCAGTTACAGATTTGCTGTTCTGAACTGTTTGTAAGTTTCTTGGAGGACATTGCTTGCTTGGGCTAAAGGGAAGTCTCTGTGTTCATCAGTGGCAGTGGTAAACACTGAACAGCCTGCCTGCCCCTCTGGGAGTGGTTACTGCCTAGAAACTGTAGTTTTATTGGCCATTTTGGGTCAATTCCAAACTCTTTGATCCCCCTCTCTTAAAACCCTATTTTGCGTGTTTTTGCACATAGCGCATCACCACTTAATCAGGTTTAAACTTTTCCCGGCTCCACAAAGTCTGCTCTTCACTTTTTCCCTTAGATCTCTTCCAAATCTCAAAGTAAGCACTATATTTTCCTTTTAAAACCCAGCAGTAGCTAGGATAAGTGTCTTATAAGTAAGCACTAATAAACTAAAGCACTACACCCACTTATACTCCCTTTAAGTACTTGGCTCCTATTGGTCCTTTTTGATCAAGTCGAAAAGTAATTCCTTATACTATTCTGGCATGTCCAAAAGTCAGTTTCAGGTTTACTCTGCAGTCCAGCTGTTGAATATGGGAATCTTGAGGCAATGTTACAACTGCCTTATGTACACAGACCACCCTCTCCTCTTCCCAACAAGCTCAAATATATGTGAGAAATGCAACTATATAGCCAAACTGGAGGCTGAGCTCTCTCTTCATAGTACTGGCACGGTCAGTCTGGAGGAGAAGGTAATCACACACACCACAAATCCAGTCTCACATAGACCTATCGCAACAGCAAACCAAACACATAAACACATAAAAACATACTTGGAGGCTCTAAATAAAAATCTGCCCAAGCAACAGAGACCTCCAAAGCAAACATCCAAGCAACTGCTACCCCACAACAATACCCACGTATCACATAGTTCACAAAGTCAGTGTGCCACACAGTCACAGCCCTTAAGGCTAAACAACACACCTAATACACTTGTAATAGGTGACTCTATTGTCAGACACACTGACGTCCCTCTCTCCAAGCTGAACAAGGAGAAGGTCACTGTAAGCTGCCTGTCAGGTGCCAGGATCTGCCACATAACACAAGCACTCAGGTCACTCCAAAGCAAGTACAAATATGACTCCATCATTGTCAATGCTGGTGTGAATGACCTGAGACGTACCTCCCTGGATTACATGAAAAGAGACATAGAGGGGCTCTCTGATCATGTGGCCCAGGCCGGTATGACCCTGACCTTGAGTGGCATCTTACCCTCACCAAGAATGATACCACAGTATAAAGACAAAATGATCAATTTCAACAATTGGCTAAAGTATTGGTGTCACTCAAAGGGGATCCAGTGTCTGTCAGCCTGGGATGACATGCTTGCAAGCCACGTTGCTTCACTAGGGATGGCTTGCACCTGTCACTCCTGGGTTTTTGAATACTGGCCAAGGCTCTTGCCACCCCCATAGTGCCTTTTTTAGGCAAGGCTCAAAAGACAAACCCACCTCCTTAGACAACACAAGAAAAAGAAACTAAGGGTAATGCTGCTCAACACCAGAAGTCTAAATCTCAAGATGCATGCACTCAAGGCTCTCCTCAGTATGGAGAATATCGATATCTGTGCTGTAACAGAAACCTGGATCAAGGCTCCTGAGAGCACCCCAGCACTACCAGGCTATACCTCATACCATGCTTTTCATCGCCAAAACTCAGACCGAACCACAAGAGGAGGGGGAGTATCCATATTCATCAAAGATACCCATACCTAATGGCTAGTGGCACTGCACGAAGCATCTGAGACCATCCATGTGCAACTAACAGTGGGCAAAACTGCCTTCCAGTTTGTTGCCTGCTACAGACCACCCTCCTAAACTCAGGAACCCCACTTGGCTTTCCTGAAGACATTGGAGAATATGAAGGTCTCTCCAAACACCATTATATTGGGTAACTTTAACTACCCAAACATAGACTGGGAGCACTACTCAAGCCCCAACACCCTAGCCCAATGATTCCTAGAATTTATAAACTCAAATGCTATGGAACAACTGGTCATCACTCCCACAAGAGGGGAAAACATATTGGACCTGATCATCACCAACATGGGGACTCTATGTTCCATACCAGAGGTATACCCCTCATTGGTAAGTTCTGACCATAAATTAATCACTATGGACATCCATATCCCGCCCCCACCCCCAGCAAAGGAAACCACAGTCAAAAACTTCTCAAAAGCAAACTTCCCACTTCTCAAAACCGAGGTAGAATCCTTCAAAGCCCCAGGGCCAGTGGAAAATATGGCCCAAACCACAGAATCCTTTACAAACACATTCTATGGATACCTACAGGAATGCATGGATCGCTATCCCAAATAAAACCAAGACACATTCCTCCAAAGGCAGGAGACCTGTCTGGTGGACCCCAGCCATAAATAAGCTGTACAACAGAAGGAGGAAGCTACTACATGATAGAGCAAAATCCCTGAAAGGGAAGGCAACTCTGATCAGTACTAGCAAGAAACTACGATCCCTCATAAAATCATCTAAGGCTAGCTTGAAAAGAAAAATTGCACAAGATGCTGAAAATAATCACAAGGCTTTCTTTAGTTATGTCAGAAACCTGGGTGGAAACTCCCAGATATGCTCTGAGTTAGTGCAAAATGACAAAAAATACACTGAACCCACAGACATTGCCAACATCCTGGCAGACAGGTTCAGTGCAAACTTCTCCCCCCCTCCACCCCAAATGAGCAAATGACTATCACAACAGAGTGTAGCCTCCCTGACATCACAGATGCACAGATGAGAGATGCCCTCTCCAAAGCAAAAAGCACAGCATCAATGGGACCGGACGGTGTCCTGGGCTGCGTTTTACATGAGCTCCAAGAAGAACTGAACCCTCACTTAAAATCACTGTTCAGTCTCAGCCTTACAACAGGATAGGTACCCAAAGAATGGCGTACAGCAGTCCCACAACAGAGTGAAACCTAACAGCCCCAGACCCTCTAAGCCTACGCTGTCTAAACTATCATCATCTGCAGCTCAAACAAATGAAAATGGAAAACATTGGACAATCACATTGGAAAGATCCAAACACTGGATCCTTTGTTAAGACTTGATCTTTGACAGATTTCTTTTTTTCTTTTTGAACAAATTTTTTTGAACAATCACCAAGGCCCAACAAGTAACTCCACAGCCCTACTTGAACCCAAACCCTTGCCACCCTACCTGACCTACCACACACAAATAATATAAATAATAAATAATAATAAATAATCTATGTCTATGTCACAAGATGGGTATGTCACTGGATGGCACTGGGGCCAGAACAAGAGGTCAGTGGTGGTGCCATGTCAGATTCTAAATAAACCAGTCTAAACCAGCCAAAAGGGCCCAGTCCTCCTCTCTTGTTCCTCTCTATATATATATATGAGGTGTACAGTACAGGAGGACAGAGGAGGACATGACAAAGTTTTTCTGAAATTAAAAAAAAAAAAGTTCAGTACATGCTGTGCTCTTCTGAACTGTTTTTTCTTTGGAGGAGGCCATTGCTGCTTGGGCTAAAGGAAGGAGCCACTTTTGAGATTTTAAGTATTTTACCTGTCTCTGGCCTAGCACTCAAGTGTGGGGTCATTTATTGTACTGTTCTAACTTGTTGCTACTTGTGTATCTTTGCTATCTTTAAACAAAACAAAAGAAAATCTTGCTTTTTTCCCACTTTCTGAAATTTAAAAAAAGTTCAGTTACAGATTTGCTGTTCTGAACTGTTTGTAAGTTTCTTGGAGGACATTGCTTGCTTGGGCTAAAGGGAAGTCTTTGTGTTCATCAGTGGCAGTGGTAAACACTGAACAGCCTGCCTGCCCCTGTGGGAGTGGTTACTGCCTAGAAACTGTAGTTTTATTGGCCATTTTGGGTCAATTCCAAACTCCTTGATCCCCCTCTCTTAAAACCCGATTGCCTCATGGTTTTGGCATCTTTTCAGACTTTTTGGCTGTTGGTGAAGCACCCACCAAGAGGAGAAAACGCTGAGAGAAGAAAGGAGCCACTTTTGAGATTTTAAGTATTTTTCTTCAGATTATTTGTTAAGATTTCTGCATTGCTGCCTACTTTTTAACAATTTCCATCTTGCTAAACTTGATATCTGTATTAGGAACTGCATTTAGAACACATCTAGAGCCTGTTTACTGCTTTTCCTGTGCTGCACTTATTTTAAAATCGTTTTTTTCTTAAAACTTGCATTTTACCTGTCTCTGGCCTAGCACTCAAGTGTGGGGTCATTTATTGCACTGTTCTAACTTGTTGCTACTTGTGTATCTCTGCTATCTTTAAACAAAACAAAAAAATCTTGCTTTTTTCCCACTATCTGAAATTTAAAAAAAAGTTCAGTTACAGATTTACTGTTCTGAACTGTTTGTAAGTTTCTTGGAGGCCATTGCTTGCTTGGGCTAAAGGGAACTCTCTGTGTTCATCAGTGGCAGTGGTAAACACTGAACAGCCTGCTTGCCCCTGTGGGAGTGGTTACTGCCTAGAAACTGTAGTTGTATTGGCCATTTTGGGTCAATTCCAAACTCCTTGATCCCCCTCTCTTAAAACATGATTGCCTCATGGTTTTGGCATCTTTTCAGACTTGGTGGCTGTTGGTGAAGCACCCACCAAGAGGAGAAAATGCTGAGAGAAGAAAGGAGCCACTTTTGAGATTTTAAGTATTTTCTTCAGATTATTTGTTAAGATTTCTGCATTGCCGCCTACTTTTTGGCATCTTCCAGCTTGCTAAGGATGATATCTGTATTAGGAACTGTAGTGAGAACACATCTATTGCCTGTTTACTGCATTTCCTGTGTTGCGAACACATCTAGAGCCTATTTACTGCATTTCCTGTGTTGCACTTATTTTAAAATCGTTCTTCTTAAAACTTGCATTTTACCTGTCTCTGGCCTAGCACTCAAGTGTGGGGTCATTTATTGCACTGTTCTAACTTGTTGCTACTTGTGTATCTCTGCTATCTTTAAACAAAACAAAAAAAAAAAACAATCTTGCTTTTTTCCCACTTTCTGAAATTTAAAAAAAAGTTCAGTTACAGATTTGCTGTTCTGAACTGTTTGTAAGTTTCTTGGAGGCCATTGCTTGCTTGGGCGAAAGGGAACTCTCTGTGTTCATCAGTGGCAGTGGTAAACACTGAACAGCCTGCTTTCCCCTGTGGGAGTGGTTACTGCCTAGAAACTGTAGTTTTATTGGCCATTTTGGGTCATTTCCAAACTCTCTTAAAACCCGATTGCCTCATGGTTTTGGCATCTTTTCAGACTTGTTGGCTGTTGGTGAAACACCCACCAAGAGGAGAAAATGCTGAGAGAAGAAAGGAGCCACTTTTGAGATTTTAAGTATTTTTCTTTAGATTATTTGTTAAGATTTCTGCATTGCCGCCTACTTTTTGGCATTTTCCAGCTTGCTAAACTTGATATCTGTATTAGGAACTGTATTTAGAACACATCTAGAGCATGTTTACTGCATTTCCTGTGATGCACTTATTTTAAAATCGTTTTTTTCTTAAAACTTGCATTTTACCTGTCTCTGGCCTAGCACTCAAGCGTGGGGTCATTTATTGCACTGTTCTAACTTGTTGCTACTTGTGTATCTCTGCTATCTTTAAACAAAACAAAAAAAAAATCTTGCTTTTTTCCCACTTTCTGAAATTTATAAAAGGTTCAGTTACAGATTTGCTGTTCTGAACTGTTTGTAAGTTTCTTGGAGGACATTGCTTGCTTGGGCTAAAGGGAAGTCTCTGTGTTCATCAGTGGCAGTGGTAAACACTGAACAGCCTGCCTGCCCCTCTGGGAGTGGTTACTGCCTAGAAACTGTAGTTTTATTGGCCATTTTGGGTCAATTCCAAACTCTTTGATCCCCCTCTCTTAAAACCCTATTTTGCGTGTTTTTGCACATAGCGCATCACCACTTAATCAGGTTTACACTTTTCCGGCTCCACAAAGTCTGCTCTTCACTTTTTCCCTTAGATCTCTTCCAAATCTCAAAGTAAGCACTATATTTTCCTTTTAAAACCCAGCAGTAGCTAGGATAAGTGTCTTATAAGTAAGCACTAATAAACTAAAGCACTACACCCACTTATACTCCCTTTAAGTACTTGGCTCCCTATTGGTCCTTTTTGATCAAGTCGAAAAGTAATTCCTTATACTATTCTGGCATGTCCAAAAGTCAGTTTCAGGTTTACTCTGCAGTCCAGCTGTTGAATATGGGAATCTTGAGGCAATGTTACAACTGCCTTATGTACACAGACCACCCTCTCCTCTTCCCAACAAGCTCAAATATATGTGAGAAATGCAACTATATAGCCAAACTGGAGGCTGAGCTCTCTCTTCATAGTACTGGCACGGTCAGTCTGGAGGAGAAGGTAATCACACACACCACAAATCCAGTCTCACATAGACCTATCGCAACAGCGAACCAAACACATAAACACATAAAAACATACTTGGAGGCTCTAAATAAAAATCTGCCCAAGCAACAGAGACCTCCAAAGCAAACATCCAAGCAACTGCTACCCCACAACAATACCCACGTATCACATAGTTCACAAAGTCAGTGTGCCACACAGTCACAGCCCTTAAGGCTAAACAACACACCTAATACACTTGTAATAGGTGACTCTATTGTCAGACACACTGACGTCCCTCTCCAAGCTGAACAAGGAGAAGGTCACTGTAAGCTGCCTGTCAGGTGCCAGGATCTGCCACATAACACAAGCACTCAGGTCACTCCAAAGCAAGTACAAATATGACTCCATCATTGTCAATGCTGGTGTGAATGACCTGAGACGTACCTCCCTGGATTACATGAAAAGAGACATAGAGGGGCTCTCTGATCATGTGGCCCAGGCCGGTATGACCCTGACCTTGAGTGGCATCTTACCCTCACCAAGAATGATACCACAGTATAAAGACAAAATGATCAATTTCAACAATTGGCTAAAGTATTGGTGTCACTCAAAGGGGATCCAGTGTCTGTCAGCCTGGGATGACATGCTTGCAAGCCACGTTGTTTCACTAGGGATGGCTTGCACCTGTCACTCCTGGGTTTTTGAATACTGGCCAAGGCTCTTGCCACCCCCATAGTGCCTTTTTTAGGCAAGGCTCAAAAGACAAACCCACCTCCTTAGACAACACAAGAAAAAGAAACTAAGGGTAATGCTGCTCAACACCAGAAGTCTAAATCTCAAGATGCATGCACTCAAGGCTCTCCTCAGTATGGAGAATATCGATATCTGTGCTGTAACAGAAACCTGGATCAAGGCTCCTGAGAGCACCCCAGCACTACCAGGCTATACCTCATACCATGCTTTTCGGCCCCAAAACTCAGACCGAACCACAAGAGGAGGGGGAGTGTCCATATTCATCAAAGATACCCATACCTCCAGGCTAGTGGCACTGCACGAAGCATCTGAGACCATCCATGTGCAACTAACAGTGGGCAAAACTGCCTTCCAGTTTGTTGCCTGCTACAGACCACCCTCCTAAACTCAGGAACCCCACTTGGCTTTCCTGAAGACATTGGAGAATATGAAGGTCTCTCCAAACACCATTATATTGGGTAACTTTAACTACCCAAACATAGACTGGGAGCACTACTCAAGCCCCAACACCCTAGCCCAATGGTTCCTAGAATTTATAAACTCAAATGCTATGGAACAACTGGTCATCACTCCCACAAGAGGGGAAAACATATTGGACCTGATCATCACCAACATGGGGACTCTATGTTCCATACCAGAGGTATACCCCTCATTGGTAAGTTCTGACCATAAATTAATCACTATGGACATCCATATCCCGCCCCCACCCCAGCAAAGGAAACCACAGTCAAAACTTCTCAAAAGCAAACTTCCCACTTCTCAAAACCGAGGTAGAATCCTTCAAAGCCCCAGGGCCAGTGGAAAATATGGCCCAAACCACAGAATCCTTTACAAACACATTCTATGGATACCTACAGGAATGCATGGATCGCGCTATCCCAAATAAAACCAAGACACACTCCTCCAAAGGCAGGAGACCTGTCTGGTGGACCCCAGCCATAAATAAGCTGTACAACAGAAGGAGGAAGCTACTACATGATAGAGCAAAATCCCTGAAAGGGAAGGCAACTCTGATCAGTACTAGCAAGAAACTACGATCCCTCATAAAATCATCTAAGGCTAGCTTCGAAAGAAAAATTGCACAAGATGCTGAAAATAATCACAAGGCTTTCTTTAGTTATGTCAGAAACCTGGGTGGAAACTCCCAGATATGCTCTGAGTTAGTGCAAAATGACAAAAAATACACTGAACCCACAGACATTGCCAACATCCTGGCAGACAGGTTCAGTGCAAACTTCTCCCCCCCCCTCCACCCCAAATGAGCAAATGACTATCACAACAGAGTGTAGCCTCCCTGACATCACAGATGCACAGATGAGAGATGCCCTCTCCAAAGCAAAAAGCACAGCATCAATGGGACCAGACGGTGTCCTGGGCTGCGTTTTACATGAGCTCTAAGAAGAACTGAACCCTCACTTAAAATCACTGTTCAGTCTCAGCCTTACAACAGGATAGGTACCCAAAGAATGGCGTACAGCGACAGTGGTCCCACTCCATAAAGGTGGTGCCAGAATGGACCCCGGAAACTATCGCCCTATAAGCCTAACTAGCTTGGTCTGCAAAGCTATGGAGCATATCATCATGGAACTCATAAACAAAGACATTGGGAATCTCCAAACACTGGATCCTATCCAATTCGGCTTTGTTAAGGGCAGCTCTTGCCTCTTGAACCTGGTCAATTTCTTTGAAACAGTCACCAAGGCCATAGACGAAGGGAAGGTAGTCCACACAGCCTACCTTGACCTTGCAAAAGCCTTCGACACAATACCCCACTCGGGCATCATAAATAAGCTCACCAGCTTAAATATCAACCCCTATGTCACAAGATGGTGTTGCAAACTGGCTTAGGGATAGAACCCACATGGTCAGAATTGCAGGTGCCATGTCAGACTCTAAACCAGTTACAAGTGGCATCCCACAAGGCTCAGTCCTGGGACCTCTCTTGTTCGGTATATATATTTCTCTGAAGTACAGGCTAACACAGGAGGACTATGGCTGACAAAGTTTGCAGATGACTGCAAACTGGGGGCCATAATCGACTCACCAGCTGACACAAGCATCCTCCAAAAAGGTCTCAGAGAGATGGATAACTGGTGCCAGAGCCATGGCCTAAAGCTAAATGCCAAAAAGTGCATAGTCATCCCCTTTGGAAAAACAAAGTGTCCACAAATTACCACATAGGTGGTAATCCATTAAGTACAGAAGAAGTAATTAGGGATTTGGGGACCCAAGTAGATTTCAATCTCTCCTTTGACAATCACATTGCCAAAGTGGTTAGAAAGACATTCTATATAGCCCACCTTATCACAAAGGGGTTCACATCTAGATCAAGAGAGGTCATTGTGCCCCTCTACTCATCACTCATTAGGCCCATAATTGAATACAATGCCCCATTTGGGATGTACCTTACCCGACACCTGCTACAACTAGAAAGACCCCAAAAGTACCTCACCAAGAGGATCAAGGGACTCATACAGATGCCCTACGCAGTTAGGCTAAAGAAACTCCAGCTCTACTCAGTTGCTTACTGCCTACTCAGAGGCGATCTGTGCCTGACGTATAAAGCCATGTCCAACCCAGAATTAATGGACATGCTCCACCTCAAGAAATCCAAATCCATCAGAACTACACACTCCAGTGACTTAAACCTCAGCACAGAAATAAATTGAACATGCTGGAGGGACAGATTCATATCCCAGAGGCTACCCTCACTCTGAAACAAAATCCCAATCTATGTCAGACAGAGCCCCTCAATGACCCTCTTCAAGAAGAATCTTGACATTTGGATGGGAGATCATAAATTTACCCCTGGGATCTCTTCTGTGTCACTGCTAGACAGAGGCATGGTAAACTAACCTTAAATGGGCTATCTTCTGTGACCTACTATACAGAGGCACAGTCAACTAATCTAAGAAGGGTGGCAAAAGCCAAACACACTCTGGCTAGGCTTGTAAATGCCCTAGGGCAGATAGCCTAGTATCAACCTATGAACCTATGAACCTATGAGAATAAACATTGTAGTGTTAGTGTATAAGAATAAAGGGGATATTCATAACTGTGAGCAGTAAAGAGGTATCAGACTCCTGTCACACTGACTGAATGTGGTGGAGAGATGAAATGGAGTTGAGCAGTTCAGATTCAGATCAGAATACAGCATAACCAACCCAATTTTTGGAATGAGAAAGGTAGGTGAGAAGAAGCTAGAGATGAGGAAAGCGTCTGACTAGAAATTTCTAGACTTGGAGAAAGCATATCACAAGGTCCCAAGAATGTTGATTTTTGACAGTCCTGCAATGGTTCAAAGTTTCAGAAACAATGATAGAATTAGTGCAGGCTATGTATAAGGACCCAATGACACAAGTAGAAGCAGTGTTTGGACTCACAGAGGGGTTCCAAGTGGGAGTGGATGTGCATCAAGGTTCATCTCTAAGCCCACTGATGTTCATATTGATGATAGATGACATTAGCAGACAGGTTAGGGGGACAGGTCAGTAAACTGATGTATGCAGATGATGTCACATTACAAGCAGACTCTGAACAAGGACTTCAGCAAATGGTGTGGAAATGGAATGCAAAACTGAAATCAAATTAATTAAAAATGAGTACAGACAAGACCGTTGTCATGGCAGTAAAGAAGGGAAATTAGAAGGAGCTGAAAATTGAGATAGAAGGGAAAATAGTGGAATGGGTTAATAGCTTTAACTTTCTAGTAGGGATGGCTTGTGGTGAATGGAAGCCTTAATAAGGAGGTTAAATCAAGAATCAGATGGGCTGCAGACAACTGATACAGAGTGGCAGGGGTAGTGTGTGACAGAAGAATGTCAAAGAAGCTGAAAAGTAAGGTGTATGAAACAGTGGTGTGACCTGTACTACTAGATGATATGGAAATAGTGAAGGCAGAGCAACTGAGGAAGGTAGTGGGGATGAAGATAAAGTGCATGAGATGGGTGGTAGGATGTACACTGTGGTACAGTTGAAGAAATGAGGACACCAGATGAGAAACCAAAGTAGCTTCAAATACAGAAAAAAAATCAAAGACAGTAGATTACAGTGGTTTGGGTTCATGTGCAGGAAAGCAAAAGGCAATTTGATGAAGAAGATTTCAGACAGACAAGAAGAAGGGAAGAAGAAATGAAGGCATCCAGCAAAAGATGGATGGATTACATGAGAGAAGATCTGCAACAGTCAGACATGATCACCAAAGAAGGTAGATGAGTGGAATTGAATAGAGAAAGATGGTGACAGTTACCATGACCTTCCAACCTCATACAAAAAATGGAGAACTGGGGATGATGATGATGATGATGATGATGATGAATAGTGATCTGTGAGTTAACTTTAGAGAATTGGACTCACTGTGTTTTAAGTTTATAAGAGGATTAAGAAGAGCAGGCCTCAGCAGAAATCTGCCAGCACATTAGTTCTATGCTTACAAATAGTAAATGTTCACCAAGAGGTAGGCCCCAAAACTGTCAAAAACCTCAAATTACATCAGTAAAATCAGCTATGTCTTAGTATTTTGTGACTCAATTGTCACTACAAGACAGTGAAAATACAGGCTTATAATTAGTTGTCTTTCTGGTGCCAATATCCCTGTCTTCACAATGGTTCTAAATTCTTTATTACTGGCCAAGTATTTCAAGTATTATTATGTTCTAGTGATCCATGTGAGTGTGAGTGACTTGGGGTGTAAAAACTCTGTGGGACATGCAGTTTCTCATCAAGCATATGTCCAGTGCAAGCAAGACACTAGTCCTGAGTGGAATCCCTCCTTTATTCAGAATTATACCTATATACAAAGAAATGTTGGTGGCTTCAAAACTTAACTTGGTGTCATTCTAGGGAGTCCAGTATGTGTCAGCATGGGGTGAGATAACTGACAGTCCAGCTTGATTCATCACAGATGACCTGTACATCTTGTTCCATTACTTCAGCTTACTTGCTAAAGCCATTACTGACCCAAAGTGCCTTTTTTAAAGTAGTGTTTAACTAGTGGACCCCCCCCCCAACTATAACAGATATCAATATAGCCATTTCAAAGTCTAAAATGGACTATGTCAAGGTGGATCTTCTCAACATTAGAAGTCTTTGCAATAAATGGCCTGATCTTGAAGTAATTTGAACACATATATATTTGTGTAGTTACTGAGAACTGCTTTCATTGTAAAGATAGCAATCTCTCCACACTTGGATTTTGTGCTTGCCATGCATTCAGGCATGATGGAAACTGCAGTGATGGTTCTTTGCTTGTCAGAGGTTACATCACCTCTATACAGATACCCAGAGACTCGCAAACTGAACTCAGTGAATTCTGACTTACCCTAAATAAGATGAACTATGAACTTGCAGCCTGTTAAAAGAACCCTTTATATCTCCTGAAATGTATTTTAGGAATTGCCTATTATTAATACAGAGATTCTTAGACCTGCGTAATAAAAATTTACTAGAATATAGAGTTAATAAACCAACCTAGCTGGCATAATATTTTTGTTGTTGTTTTTATGAATATAGCTACTCCATTTACATCACATTACATGTATACCTTCTCTTTCAAAATTTCTAAAGCCTCTGTAGTAATTAATTCTGAATTCAAGGATGTCAATGAACAAACCACATTTAAGTCTATGATGAGGTACCCAAATTCATTTATGACATCACCAGTCATGACACAAAGACAGTTGTTATTTATACAAGGTAGTTCTATTCTGCCATCAATGACTGTCTAGAACTGATCCTCCTTACTAGAGCCAAATACAATAGGAAGCTTAAGAACAAATGACTGTGGTAGTTGACCAACTTAAATAAACTATACAAGATAAAAATTGTTAAACAATACAACAGATCTAAAATTCCTCATATGAAATAATGCATCAAGAATATAAGTAAGGACCCAAAAGCTATTATCAAGACTAGTAAGGCAAGTTGTAAACTTAAATTATATTCTGAAACCAAGTATAATTACAGTTCCATTTTTAGCTAAATTAGGAAATGAAGAAATAATCCCTAGCAGTTATCATCCTGATTTTATCCAAAATGACACCACCCGATCATATAGTAGACATAGCAACTGTAACAGCAGACAAGTTGATTGTAAACTTTATTCCTGAAGCAACTATCATAAATTCACAAACTCCCAAGCATAAGATCCCACTTGGTGTAGGGACAGAACCATTGTAGCTGTTTACAGGATGCAGATGTAGGATTTAAGTAAATTGGAATTGTTACATGCCAAAAGAGTGTGCCAGATACTCCTGGAGGAACACATTGAAGGCAAGTAAGGAAGACTTCATTTTTAGAAATTTTTTATCACTCAGGAGGGAACATAAAATTCTGAAATATTTTGGTTTTATAATTTTGGGGAGGGAGCCTATCCAATTTGCAAGGTGTGGTAAAAGATGAAACATTAATAAAATGATGACAGAATTAGTCTCTTGATGGTGTGGTGACTGGGAAGTTGGGTGTTTTGTAAGCCTTACCAGGATATTAGATTTTCATAGTTTAACCAGATTGTAATAAGGGTGCTTTCCACCCATTTGTCACCTCTGTGCTTTTAATAAACAATTGTGGCTGTCAGAAGCTTAGCTAGGGTGAGGTGAAGGTTGTAGCCACCTCAGGTGCAAAGGATAAAGGCTAGTGATAGGCAGATACTTTAATGTCCTCTATGTATTAGTGGTATTCAGAAATTAATGCTTGTTTTGAATTTGCAGTCACAGCTGAAGCACTGTAGCACTCTGTGGTGTGCCTTATTGGTATTTATTTGCCAGTATTTTATTTTCAGTGAGAATTGAATAGCTGTAGTGCATTCCATTTGTGACACAAACTGTAGCAGCCACTTCCTTTTTTTCAAAGATCTTTATTTTGCATTACCACATTTTTAAGAACCATAAAAAGACAGTTGCCTAAAATAGATTGTCTAACTATAATGATATAAATACAGCAAAAAGTAGAGGCAATGACATATTTTCAAAATTATATAAACTATACACACAAAAGATTATATCTACAATATATACAATAAAATGCCAGAAGCCCAAAAAGATGAGATTGGCATATTTAGAAAGACAAAAGAAAGAAGAAGACTAAAATGAGTATTTACTGTTATTAAAATGTAGGTAATATTTTCAAAGGTAAGAAATAGGGAAAGACAATGAATTATAACTTTGGAATATTACCTAGAAGTGTTGATACAATGAACAATTACTTATTAGGAATTTCTATTAGTAATTTATATTATGAGGTTTGCCATAATAGGAACATTTGGATGGATTGGTTATAAATAATTTATGGGTTAAAATGTACTTGATAGCAGTTTGTTTAAAACCATCTCATGTAATTTTGGATCTATCAAGCCAGTTTTGCGTAATGAATAGTTTAATCAGTGAAAATAATGTGATTAAGATATGAATGTCTTTTTGAGTTAGTCCATTTAGAGGGATATGCATCAATGCAAATTCCAAAGATAGTGTAGGTTTTTCATAACCCATTTGTTCTAGTTTAACAGAACATAATAGTACCTTGGTGAAAGAACTGAACACTACGATCCTCCAATAAATACTCTTAAAAGTCACTAAGGCCGCAAATACAGCAAGAGATTTTCTTTATTCAAATCAAATAGCAAAAACCTGAAAATTACTCCCACTCACTATTAGCTACTAGATCCACAACAAACACTGCTCACTTCAAACAACTACTTAAAACTCACTTATCAAACACCTGACTCTGTTCATGCAACACTGCAGCTTGACCTTTAACAATGCACAAAGCAGTCTCTAATTGTTCTTTCATAATTTCACTCATCCTCTAAGCTGCTTCTACCAGCACACCTGTAAACAATTCCTACCATTAATCAACTGGGAATTACTAAAAAACTATTACATTCACAAAATTTCAAACCTCAATCCTATCTCTTAGTAGTTCAACTTATGTACCTCAACTGTCAGAATAGGCTTATACTGTTAAGCCATTTATTATTATCCATACTGTCTGGACTTTATATGGGGTCTCATTTCATATCTATTATAATATAAATTGCCTATGGTCACCTTACTGCTTCTTTGAAGTTTAGCCATAATGTTAACCTTACTTAGCATTGTTCAATTCACATAAAGGTATCATTGCCATGCAAGTATACTGATTTGCAAATTCTGTCTTTCACAGTTCTCTATTTTTCTAAATTCTTTTTTATAAATGCCTTTGTTTATAGTAATCTATTTTTGTAAATTCTTTTGTCTATAATGGGGCTTTTCTCACCAGGCCTCTATTGAAAATGGATACATGTCCAGTCACCTTCCTGGTAAACAAATGTAAAATACAAGTAAAAATAAATAAAAAAACTTTTAGGGAACACCATAATTTATATGCAGGTTTACAACTCCATAAGATATGTAACAAATCAGCTTTTTGGAGTTTACAAAAGGAACAGTCTGCTGACTAAATGAGGCTTTTATTTTAAGAATGACTGGGGTTAGATACGCATTGTTAATTATCATTCATTGTGTATAGTGGAGTTTTTTCATAGATACTAATTTAGAAGTTAGATTAATATATTTAATTTGTTGATTATGTGTGATTGCTTTGTTTAGATTGATCCAGTATTTGGAAAAGATAATGGATTTTTGATATTTTAGTGATGTAAATAGTATATATGTATTTGACAAATTTTTTTTTGAGGTGAAGGAGTTCCATAATAGATTGCATAATGTTATACTAGCTTGATCTATATTAGCTTTGTTTAGAAATATTGAAATTAATTATTTTAGTTGTCTCAATATAACATTTTGGGAAAATTTAAAGATTTTCTTATGTTACTATTTGAATGATTTCTATTTACATAAAAGTCCATGATTAATTTATCAATGAGAAGAGGATAATTAGAATGATTTAGGATTGTATTATTGAGTTTTAAGTTAGGATTTAAATGAAGTGGTGGCAATAACATAAACTATTTTTTTAATTCAATTGCATCTATTAGACTTTGAAATGTCTTTATCCTATGTGTTAGAAAATTATGCAGATTAAGAATTTGAAAATTTTCTTTTTCAATAAAAGGTAAAGCTTTTGGGTTACAATCAGATTTACAAACAAAGTTGTACCATATTTTAACTCAAGTAGGGCTCCAAAGAGTCAATTTGAGATTATATTCTGTTATCTGAATTAGTTTACTATATCATAATATCATTTGCAATCAAGAAGATTCAAACCACCAAGGCTTTTATGATAAATTTGCTTTTTGTAACCAATCCAAACTGATTTTGGGGAACATATGAATTTAGAAAGGTTAGTATTAATATTGTGAAAATGTTTTGATTAATTGTTTGAATGAATTAAATTGAAACAGTAGCTTTGGTAATATATTCATCTTGATGCTAGCTACTTTAGAAAGCAAAGAAAGATTTAGCTTATTCCAATTTATGATATTGTTTTCAATATTTGTCCACATTTTTGCCAAGTTATTTTTAAAGAGAGAGAGAGAGAGAGGTAGGCTTGTGATAGAAAGTTATACCCACATACTTTGGTGAAGTATTAATCTTAACTGATGATTTAGGAATAAGATCAAGGAAGTTATAAGTAGGATTAACTGTTAAGATGGAGGACTTAAGTAAGTTTAGTTTACAGTTAGAAAATTTAGAAAGAATATTAACACGGTGTAAAAATATTTGGCAAATCTGTACTAGGTAAGGTAAAATAGAGATTTGGATTGTCAGAAAAGGCAGTAAGGGGTATAGGAATCTTGCAGTTTCCATGATTAAATGTTAAGTTTTTTGTGTTATCATCTAAAATAGTGGTTACATATAAATACTGAATAGCTAAGACAAAAGGGCCAACCTTGTCTTGTACCATTGACTATCTTTTTATTTAATTTCATATTTATTTCATATTTTGTATCATTTTTTAATTCTTTTAATGTGTAATTCTGTTTAATGTGTATTTCATATTTATTTCATATTTTTAGGACCTGTACCAATTGGCTAGACAGAGGGACCGAGCTAGGAAAGATGTGCAGCAGGTAAGGGTGATAAAGGATAATGAGGGAAATGTACTCACAAGTGAGGAGAGTGTGTTGAACAGATGGAAAGAGTACTTTGAGGGCTGATGAATGAAGAGAATGAGAGAGAGAAAAGGTTGGATGATGTGGGGAAAGTGAATCAGGAAGTGCAATGGATTAGCAAGGAGGAGGTAAGGATAGCAATGAAGAGGATGAAGAATGGAAAGGCTGTTGGTCCAGATGATATACCTGTGGAAGCTGGGAGGTGTTTAGGAGAAATGGCAGTGGAATTTTTAACCAGATTGTTTAATGAAATCTTGGAAAGTGAGAGGATGCCTGAGGAGTGGAGAAAAAGTGTTTTGGTACCAATTTTTAAGAATAAGGGTGATGTGCAGAGCTGCAGTAACTATAGAGGGATAAATATTCATCAGTCACAGCAAGAAATTATGGGAAAGAGTAGTAGAAGCTAGGTTAAGAAGGGAGGTGATGATTAGTGATCAGCAGTATGTTTTCATTCCAGGATTCAGCACTGCAGATGTGATGTTTGCTCTGAGAGTGTTGATGGAGAAGTACAGAGAAGGTCAGAATGAGTTTCATTGTGTCTTTGTGGACTTAGAGAAAGCATATGACAGGGTGCCCTGAGAGTAGTTGTGGTATTGTATGAGGAAGTCGGGAGTGGCAGAGAAGTATGTAAGAGTGGTACAGGATATGTACAAGGGTAATGTGACAGCGGTGATATCTGCAGTGGGAGTGACAGATGTGTTTAAGGTGGAGGTGGGATTACATCAAGGATCAGCTCTGAGCCCTTTTTTATTTGCAGTTGTGATGGGCAGGTTGACAGACGAGATCAGATAGGAGTCCCAGTGGACTATGATGTTTGCAGATGATATTGTGATATGTAGTGAGAGTAGGGAACAGGTTGAGGAGACCCTGGAGAGGTGGAGATATGCTCTAGAGAGGAGAGGAGAGGAGTGAAGTTCAGCAGGACTAAAACAGAATATATGTGTGTGAATGAGAGGGAGGATAGAGGAATGGTGAGGATGCAAGGAGTATAGTTGGCAAAGGTGGATGAGTTTAAATACTTGGGATCAACAGTTCAGAGTAATGGCGAGTGTGGAAGAGAGGTGAAGAAGAGATTACAGGCAGGGTGGAGTGGGTGTAGAAGAGTGTCAGGAGTGATTTGTGACAGACGAGTACCAGTAAGAGTGAAAGGGAAGGTCTACAAGAGGGTAGTGAGACCAGCTATGTTATATGGGTTGGAGACAGTGTATTGACAAAAAGGCAGGAGTCAGAGCTGGATGTGGCAGAGTTAAAGATGTTAAGATTTGCACTGGGTGTGACGAGGGTAGACAGGATTATGAATAAGTATATTAGAGGGTCAGCCCAGGTTGGACAGTTTGGAGACAAAGCCAGAGTGGCAAGATTGCATTGGTTTGGACATGTGCTGAGGAGGGATGCTGGGTATATTGGGAAGTGGATGCTAAGGATGAAGCTGCCAGGAAAAGAGGAAGGCCTAAGATAAGGTTTATGAATGTGGTGAGAGAGGACATGCAGGTGGTTGGTGTGACAGAGCAAGATGCAGAGGATATGAAGAAATGGAAACAGGTGATCCGCTGTGGTGACCCCTAATGGGAACATCCAAAAGAAAAAGAAGATTTTTATATCATTTTTTAAAATTATGTTTAATGTGTACTGTGGCGCTTTTCTTCTCAGGCCTACACTAAAAATGAGCTCATACCCATTCAGACATTCCCGGTAAACAAAAGTCAAATAAATAAATAAATAAATAATCTTAACTGGAGATGAGGACATTTTATTAATGAACAGAGATGTGATTACATTTGAATATAGAATTTTTATTAAATTGATTAAATGAAGTGGGAATCCAAAATGTGGCAAAACTGCAAAGAGAAAATCTAAGTCTAATCTGTCAAATGCTTTTGAGGCATCCAGCATAAGTGAAAATATAGATAAATTGTAATGTTTGGAAAGTGTAATTAGAGTATTTAATGTTAGTGTATGTTCACAAGTTTGCCTGGATTGCATGAAGCCAGACTGAAAAGGAAAGATTATCCGTGGTGAAATAGATTTTAACTTGTTTGCTAGAATTAGGGCAAACTTCTTTATATCCACATTTATAAGTGATATCAGGCTATAATTCAAAGGATTTCTCAAGTATAGATTTAATTTAGGTATAAGAATTGTTTTGGAGTTATTAAGATAAAGGTCGGAGATTCCATTTTTATATACAGTATATAGGTATATACTTATAATACATTTTTGGAAATAGATTGAGGAAAGGTTTTATAGAAATCAACTATTAGTCCATCCAGACCTGGTATTTTACCTGATTTAAGGTTTTTAATAATATTTAATATTAACTGGTACTCCTGCAACTCTGACCACCCTACCACCCATATCAACCTCTACAGCTTTACTCAATTAATTCAAACCACAACAAGGTTTGATAAAACTACTAAAAAGGAAACTATCTTTGACTGGGTTCTCACCAACTACTCCACACTTTCCTATATTTCTGGTACCTTCCTCAATTCACTCAGTGACCACATCCCAACATACATTATACGTCATCAGGCAAATCCTACAAAAATCCCATCTACTTACCAAATTCGCAACACCAAAAATTTCAGGCCTCAAGATTTCATAACATCCCTTAAGCTCTGCAACTGGAAACCCCTCAAAACGTTATCCCTGGACAGTGCAATTGACTACTTTAACACCACATTTTTAAATAACTTAAATAACATGGCACTTATCAGGACAATATGAGCAAAATTTAATTACTCTCCTTGGCTCACTAAACAGAAAATCACTCCTAAAAGAAAGAGATAAAGCATGGCAGGAATGGACCCACAAAAAATCACTAGTTACTCACCAGAAGTATCTCCAGCTAAGAAACAAAGCCAAAACCCAAATAAGACTTGTTAGGAAGAATTACTATACTAGCTTACAAGCTAAATACCAAAATAATCCTCAAACATTCTGGACCACTTTAAATAAAATACTACAACCAGATCAAACTAAGACCCTTCACCCAGCAGCAAGTAATCCCTTAGAATGTATTGCTATACAGTTTCATAAATACTGCATTGACTCCATCAAAATCCTTACTAACTAAAACGTCCCATCACTGCCCATCAACATAACCTCTCTACTAGATAATAACAACACATTCTCCTTAAAACCAATCCCAGCACACAACATACACAAATACTTGCTCAGGCTAAAACCCACAATCCTGGCAGCTGACAACCTACCCTCAACATACATAAAAATAGTAGCGGAAGCCATCTCCTATCCAGTTTCCCTGCTAATTAACCATTCCATATCCGAGCAACACATCCTCACTCTTTGGAAAATTGCTCACATCATACCCCTACACAAAGGAGGTCCCTCAACAGACTTCTCTAATTATTGGCCCATAGCAATCCTATCATTTGTATCAAAAATCCTTGAAAGGTGTGCTCACACCCAAATACTTAACCATTTCCTAGACAATAAATTACTTACTAATACTCAGCATGGCTTTTGCCCCTACCATAGTACTACAATAGCCCTTATTAGCTTAACTAACACCATCAGTCAACTTATAAATAAAGGTGAGCTGGTATTAGCAATCTTTTTAGACTTATCAAAAGCCTTCTATACAGCATCTCATAACAAACTGCTGACTGCCTTGTCCAAACTGAACCTAAGCTACTCCACTCTAGCCTGGTTTCAGAACTACCTCATAGATTGGCAACAGGCGGTACAGTGGAACAAGGCTTTTTCTCCCTTACTACCAGTAACTATGGGAGTGCCTCAAGGGTCTATTCTCAGCCCCTCCTTTTTAACCAGTTTACAAATAATCTCCATAATGCTACAACTCTAGCCACTCTTATACAGTATGCAGTTGACTCCACTGTCATATGTTCTGTCCCAACTCTATCTGAACTACAGAACTTAACCCAAACATCCTTCAATGCTATTGAATCACGGTTGGCAGATGTCCAATTAATCTTGAACCCAAATAAATTCAAAATCCAATCCACTTACTTCAACATCACATCCAGTAATAAGACTTTGATTGAACCAGTACCATCCACCCAACTTCTCGGTGTTGTTATTGATCAAAATCTGAAGTTCAACTTACACATTGCCCAGACTGTAAAAAAAGTACACAAGAAAATAGGTACCTTATACAGATGCAAAAACTACCTAACCATAAACTCTAGAATAACCACAGTCAGAACTTATCTTCTCTCAACTTTGCTATATACTTCACCCATCCTTACCAACCTCTCCAAATCAGATCTAAGCAAGCTAGATGCCTGCTATAATAAGACAGTTAAATTTGCCACAAACTGTCCTAGAACACATCATTGTAAGGCCCTAAGACAACTACCCTCGTTAGAATTACCCCACCAACTCATTCTCACACAACTCTCTACTGCCCACCAAATGTACTATAAACCCAATACAACACCAGCTCTACAAGGCCTCCTCAATCCCCACATAAGTACCCATCCACTAAGATCCACTAATAAAGCTCTAATTGAAATAACCAGGAGTAAAAATAGCTCAGATGACTCTCTACTACATTGTTAAACTGTGGAATGCCTTACCACTTGAAATTAGAACTATAACTAGCTTAAGAAACTTTAAGCATCACATTAAAGCCCACCTCACCAATACCTGTACGTGTACATTTACTGGGCATGGGTAGCCCAAACCATGGAGCTAGCTAATTTTAAAATTTTAATTCCATATGTAATGAGCATTGAATTTAAGGGTCTATATTATATCTTCGAACGCTTAAAAAAGCGAACACTGATTGATCAAACTTATTTTCGCGAAACTGCAAAATATCGAAGCAGCAGAAACTCAAATTTTTTCCTAGGGAAAGAATTCGGTTGTCCATTTCTGTTGCTTCGGTATTTTCAGTGTTATGGTGGAAAGTTACCAGTCGGATTCAGGTAAGTGTGCGATTGTGTGGATGTGAGTGTTAGGGTGATTTAGTTGAGTTAGGGTTAGGACTCGGGTTAGGTGTGTGTGCGATTGAGTGGACATGAGGGTTAGGGTGGATTTAAGTGGATTAGGGTTAGGGAGCGAGTGAGGTGAGTGTGCAATAGTGACGGACCTTAGGGTTAGGGTTTGGGTTAAGGTAAGTGGGTAGTTAGTGGTGTGTGTATAGTTTAGTGTAGGGTTAGGTATCAGATTTTAGGTGTATGTGTGTGGATTTCTGTTTGTTTAATGTGCTTGTGTTGTGTGTATGTGTTTTGGATCAGCAATTTCTTTCCCTGGAAAAAAAAAATCACTGATCTGACAGTTTGAGATTGTTAGCTTTCGCTTAAATTAGGTCGATCAATCAGCGTTCGCTTTTTTAAGCGTTCGATGATATAATATAGACCCGAATTTAAACCATATGACTACCTTATGTTTTTTTTTCTTTCTCACTGTTATCTGCTATATTTTAAGTCTTTAGTTTGCTATGCTACCTGTATATAAGACTAAGTATCGTAATTGCACTCTTATTGTATGCAATGTCGCTACCTGCTACTACTCTAAGAACTGTCTTCTAGAAGCATTGTTATACAAGATTATTGGTCTTGTCTCCCACTTGACCAGTTTATTCTGTTCTAGTATTTTTACTGTTATGAATGTCTGTTACTATTTGTTTCTTTATTGTATTATACAATTTTCTTTCTACTAACAAAATAATTTACTAACAGTGGAGCTTTTCTCCCCGGGCCTCCACTGAAAAAGGGTTTTATGCCCAGTTGGACTGTCCCGGTAAACACATGTAAAATAAAGTAAAAAAAAAATAATAATAAATAAAATATAAGATTCCTTGATGGTTAAAGGGTGCAATGATGTTATTTTATTGGTCTTTATTCATTTTTGGGATGGTTACATTTTCTAAGAGCTTATCTGGCTCCTGAGCAGAAAAATTAAGATTATGTTCTTCAGAAAGTTTGTATACATTTGCACAAAAAAATTCATGATATTCTCTCTAGTTTTAGAACATTTGTTCTGCTTTCAGTTATCAAAGTGGAGTATTATAATTTTTTATAATTCTTGCCCAAGAATTTAGAAGGTGTTTGCTCCCATTCAGAATATCTTGCTAAAGTTTTCATTTCATAAAAATAAAATAATTGTTGATATTTAACATATAAAGTTCTTTCTGAAGGTGAGCTATATATTTTGCAGTTTTGTCTGTGAAGTTAGTTTGTAAATCATGTTCTAGTTTATTGATTTTCTTTTTTAGTTCTGATTCTTTGAGATTAAATAACTTTTTTATAATAAGTACTGTACTTATAAATAGACCTTTAATTTGGGCTATGAGGGCAGCCTATTGAATGTGAGCAGGAATTTGAGAATTTAAGCCATTATGTAGAAAATTGTCTAAAAGACAGGAAATTTTTTTTCAGATGCCTTCTTTTTGAAGAAGGTTAGGATTTAATGTCCAGCTTTGTTTTTGGTTTGAGAAAAGCTGGACAAATTAATAATGTGGGAAATTTTTAAGTGGTCTGAGAAATATCTGGGTTCTATATAAAAAGCATAATCACAACTTAAAAAGACTTCAGGTATCAAAATTAAGTCAATCCTGTACCAAGATTTATGACACGAAGAATAATAAATACATTTTTGAATTAAAACATTATTACTTTGAAGACTAAAATAATCAAATAGATCAAAGTCTAATTTTAGCTCAGCAGTGGTCTTAGCCATGTGGTATTCATAAAGTTTATTCTATGTTTGGTTCTGCCATTGCATTCCAATCTCCCCCAACAACATAATGATGATTGGGAAAAGGCTTAATATTTTGTATAGAAACATAATAAAGGTTTGTTGTCCATTAAAGGGGGCATAAACGTTTAATAATAACACAGGCTTATCCAAAAAATAAGTTTTAAATAATTAAGTAGCACCATCTTCCATCAGAATCAGAATTATAGTGAATCATTGAATCACTAAAATATTTTTAATTATAATAGCAATGCCTGAAATATTTGTTTTGTAACCTGATTCATCTAACTTTTCCTTGTAATTTGAGACCATTGATTTGATGTCATGTGTGTCTCTTGTATAAATATAACTTTAGCTTTTGATTTATAAAATAAATGTAAAAACAACTTCCTCTTTTTGACTATTTGGAGACCTTTAACATTCTATGAGTCAATTACCCACATTTAGAGTTATATTTCCAGATTGGAGTGTGTTTAAAATAGACTTGTTATATAACATCAAAACATTCATTAAAGTAAGAATTAAGTATAGGCAGGTGACATTTAACTCTTCCTGGCACAAAACCATGCCTAACCACAACTATCACACACCAGAAAGACATGTAGGCTAAGTTTAGTAAGGAGTACAAAATAAAAAGTATCTTGGAATAATGCTTTGTTATGTACCCCTTACATCTGCACATATATATATATATATATATATATATATATATATATATATATATATATATATAATATAGAAGCTAATAAAATAATTCTCCATTTGGGATAAGTAAGAACAGAACTGTCCTAAAACACTAATTTTTCCAATACACAGCTACTGTATTATAACTATTTCATATTATAAAGTAAAATAAAATAGAAAATCCCTTTGTGTAAGAAATCAAATGTCAGTATTGCTAAACATAGTATTATTAGGTTCTGTAAATTGCAACAAAGGTTAATCTTCGAGTTCAAGCTGAAAGATATAAAACCCCACATAGTGTTTCATTATCTAGGAGCAAAATATGTTTTTTATAAGATCTATATTACTTCCTTTGTTGACAGTCATAGTTTTTTAATGAGTCGACACGTAGATGACCAACAAGGGTCAACCCATGACCAAACCTCCAGCCAGAGGACTGATTTGCACAAAAACAAAATGGCCCCAGACTCAACACAAAAAGGAAATATGAAAAACTCACCTTTCAGTGAAAAGTCCAGTCCAGGTACAGTCCAATGACTCCCAAACTTGAACAAGAATGGTCAGCAAGATGCACACGTAAAAAAAAAAATCAAAATCCCACTCATCAAGTTATCCCCCTCAAGGTGGGAGGTACCAAAAAGAAAAAGGTTAGCATTTACCTGTTGAAGTGAAGATCACATGTTTAAATAGTTTACATGATCAAGTCAGGGAGTAGTTGAAAGTGTTATTAAAAATCTGTTTAGCTTCTTTAAGTGATCCAGTAGCATATTTGACAGCCTTATGTTAGAAAATCAGAGTCGGTGGATACTTCATTTGGAATTTTATTTTTTTGGAAATTAGGTATGAGCAGAATGGAGTTAGCTTCTGATGGTCTTATTTGATTTGAAGAGGTATATCCCGAGCAGACGTGATTTTGTTGTTATTCCAGTTAAGGACATTTTTCTTTTAAGCTACAGCTAGGATCTTAATAGTGTCCTGATAGTTTAACAATTCCACATGAATTTATCCTGGTCTGTCTGAGATGGAAGCTGCTCTTATAACATGATGAGCTCTTTCAATAATGATTTGCTTAGCTTCAGTCTGGTTGACCAAAAGGGCTCCAAAGACTTGTTGCAGGGTTTCCAACAAATTAGATTGTTCATACTTCTCTGAAAGCCCACATACCAGGATATCATTCCATCTACATCATGCTTTTAGATCCAACAGCTTGGTTTGGATGTCTAATTTGAATGGTACGGGTATTAGACTGACAGTCTTTTTGAAGATTTTCAATCTTAATTTTGTTTTCATTGGTTTTAGCTTATGTTATTCTCTAATCTAGTGACAATTTGGTTTATTGTAACACCACAGTGAGTTGTTGGATAGCTGTTTGCAGTGGCTGAAGCAATTCCTTCAAGTCTTCAAGAGTAAAACTTTGGTCTGTCTTGGTTTTTATGGATGATCTCTTATCCTGTTGTATTGAAGTTCTAGTGTGCTTAGAGTACTTATGTATTATCGCAACCAGATTTTCGCGATAATAATGGTTGCTTCCCGATGTGGAAATGTAACTTTCACACTGAAAGTTGTTTTAGGCAGGGTTATCAGTAAAAACTGAGCAAGCTAATGTCGCTGTTTAGGTATGCACTTTACCGCTAGCATGTCATGTAGCTCGCAGTAAAGTGCATACAGGCTTCAACTGTCAGGGCTGCTGTCTTACTCACTGCAATTGCTCTCCAGTTTCCCCCACATAAAAAGGCACAGACACATGAATTATGCTTTTGCTTCAACTTTTTATTTTTAACTAATTTTAAACATAGGTTCAAGTCCAAACATGGCAGTAATGACAGGAAGAAGTGCAGCATCAGCCAGTAACATGTTTTCTGTACTGTTGTTAGTAGGTTTAATCAGGAACCCGTAATCAGCAATCAACATCATCTACCCTCAGCGAAGGGAAAGCGACTCACGAAAAACACCCTGCAACATTCTAACATTTCAATATATGAAGTTCAAAGATTGCTGCCCTTCCTAGTTTATGTGTCAAGATTTTCAGTAATGGTGGTAAGAAACTGTCCCCATTTGGGAAGCAATGCCCATAGTTTAGACAAAATGAAAGATACACTCAAAGTCAGTTCCTGAATAAACCTATTAAGACCACTTCAGGAAACAGCTTGATGATGCGATTCTTCCTGTCGTTTGTGGTATGTAGCATGCTTTTTCAGTGGGACCCGATCATATGTTTAGACATTGTTAAAAATAAAACGTTAACCAAAACCACCCTTAATGTCTTTGTGTGCTTGCCTTCTCTGAAGGATTCCTTCAACTCAGTGAAAATAGTCCGTTCGTCAGTACGGTAGCATGCATGATGATTCAAGCGTGTGTGTGTGTGTGTGTGTGTGTGTGTGTGTGTGTGTGTGTGTGTGTGTGTGTGTGTGTGTGTGTGTGTGTAATGCATGCAAAAACTGGAAGAGGGTTGTCTGGAATGTTTCTTTTCCCCAAGCTAATGCAAAGTTATTCCACAGCAGTAAACACTGTGAATACCACCATACAGTGTTTCATGACCTTGTCTCTACCAAAATATGCGAAATTCGCAACCACGAAAATCTGGTTGCGATAATACGTAAGTACCGTGCTTAGAAGTAGTTTCCTTCTCCGGTGCTGAAATTGCGGATAGTTTGGCTTTGCAAGTCTGCATCTCCATTTGCTCTCCACTGACATTTTCATTTATTGAAGGATAAACTTAAATGATATTCAGTTTTGATTAGTTTACCTTTTCCTTTTGACTGCTTAATTTGCACTTTACCATGTAGTCTTCAGCAATGGAGCTTTGTTGTCTGGTATTCTGAACTAATTTGGTATTTTTTCACCCTTACAGATCCCAAATCCAAGCTTGGATCCACAAGAATCAGACAACTGGTCATGGGTAAGTTATTTGACTATGCACAAGTCTTAATCACACTTCAAAATGTATTAAAGGATGGCTTCACAATTTTAAAGTAAAGAAAAGACTTAGAATTTATATTTTGTTATCCAACAAGTTCTGTTGTGAGCACTGAAGTATCAGCACTATTTAGAAGTACAGAACTGTGTAAAAACGGTGCTTACAGGTTTGTCGCTATCTTGATTCCCTGCAGCTGCTTTCTAGAAATTTAGTAAGTACTTTGCTGCCACTTAAAAGTAGACAAGAGTTTTTTGTTAAAGTAAGGTATGGCAAAGGGCACAAGAATAGATAGCCACACTTCTGGTGACTGTAATCACTAAATGAAAGTGTGTGTGAACTGTAAAACTGTTTCTTTTAAGGTAGCAGTCAGTAGGTTGTTAAATTAATTAACATCCTTTTTATAAACTTTCTCTGCTTTATTAAGCAGGCACTTATTTGTGTTTTTACAGATAACTATGCAGCCAGTCCCTTCTCAAAATGAAAACTCCAGCCAAGCTGGAACTTCCAATGAGTGACCTCTCAAACCTCTTGAATCAGAGGCAAATGGGATATATACAAATGACCCTTATGAACACCAGGTGTTTAACGACTGAATACATAGGCAATAATAATGCTGATGACTGCTATTTTCATGTTGGTTTTGTTTCTATTTTGTCTAATTCGGTTGTTAGCATTATTTTTTTATCCCCAAATGGACATGGTAGGACAGGAAAGCAAACCTCATTTTTTTCCCTGCTAATTTTTAGTATTAGCAGTGTAGAAACTGTTTTCCTGCTGCTCAGTTACCTGTGAGTTTGTATATTTATGCTCTTTTTTTCTCCAACACAGCTGACCATCAACTGACCCAGTACCTCTCCCCCATTTACCTGCCTCTCCTATTAACCCCCTGTACTTGCTCCTATTATGGTTCAAGTTGATGAGGAGATTAAGACACTCTGGAAGAACATTCTTGCTGTGGAATTAGTTTTTACTGTTTTATTACTTACCTGCATACATCAAGTAACACCCAAAGAGTGGGTTGTGCAATGGTTGTCAGCACTTCAGCAAGGGGTTGACATCAGCAGGATGCCCCCATCTACCATCAGACAATACTTTCTGGTTGTTTCCCCAGTCTCCACCAGGGAAATTGAACCACCAGCAAGTGCTTTGAGTACGCAACCTTGCTATCTCATTTCCCCTGGATGGGCACAATCATCCTACCCTGCCACCCATACCTCTCAACCTCTAAGCATTAAAAATCTTAACATTAGCCTTTGAAATCATAGCAGAGGATCAGAATGTGGAAGATTTTCTTATTTTTCACAATAGACTATCTTTGTATACTAGACCTTATGCAGTTAGTGCCAGTAAATCTTTGTTTAGGCTTAATTTATGTATTTAATAGCATTGTCGCCTCATAGCAAGATGTTGTCCCATTTGATTCTCAGCTAGAGCGTCTTCTGTGTGGAGACATATGTGAATGGAGTGTGCCTTCATTGAAGGTTGTGCGTCAGGGCTGGTAACCCAGTACGTAAAAATCCACTACCAATCATTAGCGAACCGGAGTTCCACTGTGGTGACCCCTAACCGGGAAAAGCCGAAAGACACAAACAAACAAACAATAAAGAATGTACTCATAAACAGGTCTGACTTTATAAGGAACATTATAAATCTGTAAGGAGCAAGGATACATCTGAGGGCCAAAATCATAGCAGTAGGGAGGTGTACTGCAGCACCTCAGACATCTGAGCTGGTAATTGAACCCAGGTCTTTTGGGCCACAGTTAGGGCATTATTACACCATATTACAGTGCTGATACTATCTGTGAGTTTGTAGAGGGGTATATGACAACTACACAAAATGTTTATAATTGGTGACTCTACAAACTCAGCAGCTTAAATTTCATTATGAACACATAATTGCTTTTGATTCCTTTCAGTGCTTAATAGATGTGTATATATGCATTACATAAATTCTGCTATTTTTAAATTGCTTCTGTTTCACATTTGATACATTGTTTGTTAGTTTTATGTTCTGGAACATTCCAAAAATTTGATTCAGGCACAAAAGCAAACCTTATTTTTCTTGCGATACTCTTAGAGAAGGTCAGATGTAAATTGCTCTCTTGCTACCTAATTATATATGAAATTGCAGACGAAGAGAGAACAACTGCATATAGCGACTTGTTTTTAAAATTAAAGAAACTATGGAGTCATTACTTTCAACTTCCTTCTTAAGAAAAAAATGCCAGTGTGTTTTCCGCAGTTTTTAAATGGGTCTATACACATTGCAGTTCATAGGTTCGTAGGTTCATAGGTTGGTACTAAGCTATCGGTCCTAGGGCCTATGCAAGCCTAGCCATAACAATTCCCTGGATATTTCTTCCTACAATATTTACTTCTCTAGACTCCTGTCTAGCAGGGTGACTGACATGATCCCCGGGGTGAATTTCTATCTCCCATCCAATCATCAAAGTTCCTTTTGAAGAGGGCCAGTGAGGCGCTCTGCTTGACATGTATGGGCAGTCTGTTCCAGAGTATGGGGAGTCTCTGGGTCAGGAACCTATCCCTCAGCATGTTTTGTTCATTGTGATGACAAGGTTTAAATCCCTGGAGCATGTGGCTCTGATGGATTGGGATTTCTTTAAGTGGAGCATGTCCAACAGCTCAAGGTTTGACATGGCTTTGTATGTTAAGCAGAGATCGCCTCTGAGTAGACGATATGCCACAGAGTATAGCTGGAGTTTTTTTAGTTGGTCAGCATATGGCATCTGCTTTAGGCCTGTGATTCTTTTAGTGAGGTATTTCTGTGGCCTTTCCAGCTGTTGCAGATGTCTTGTGAGGTACATACCAAATGGGGCATTATACTCTATAATGGGTCTAATGAGGGATGAGTACAGTGGGACAATGACCTCCTTTTTTCTGGTGATTGTAGTTAGACTGATTTTATACTTATTTCACATTTCCTAGTTTTACCTTCTGTCATTCTTGAAGGGATAGGGATTCAGTAGTCGAAATTTCATTTTGAAGACAAATAAGCTGTTGTAGCGTCTCTCAGGCTTTCCTGTATTTCCCTGTTATGTCTCTAAACTCAGTGGATATTGATTTGTTTTTCCTGATGATAATTCCATACAGTTATTCCCATCCCTGACTATTTCAAACCTAAAAGCTGCTCCCTCTATCACCCAAAGAATTGTTCCTTTTTCTTTGTTTTCACCATGCTTTGTACACTAATAACTTTGATTCTGTAGTACAGTTCCGTGTTAAGTAAGTATTGGCAGTCTCTTTCAATTAGAATGTATTGCTTAGGAAGCTTCACAAGAATCTGTTAGGTTGCAAGTAAATCTAATGCTGTCTTAATCATTTGGATAAGAGTATACTAAAGTATAACATATCCTATCAGAAATGCATTATGCTGCATGATTGAAAAATGAAGAAAAAGATGCCAAGGGGGCAAGCTGCTGAAGTAGATGTGGTCAATATGCTAAGGCTAGGATGACAGTGCAGCTGACGGACATGTAGTAAGAAAACAAAGATATGGACATTGGAAATGGATGCCAGAGGTGAGGGAGCTCTGGAAGATAACATGGGAAATGATGGTTGGAGTGTTGGTACAACAGAGAAACAGCAAGAAGTTAGGAGGAAGGCTTTGACTAGGCAGTCTGAGGGAGAACGCATTTATTAGTCAATAAGCTACTGGCCAGCTGGTGTCCAGTTGCCCAGACTGGGTTACCAAGTATAGCTCTGTTGAGCGAAACCTGGACATAAATCTAATCAACCTGCCAAACATGAAATGAGAATTGTTACACTTACTGTAGGTTCACTGACAGGATGCAGCTTGGAACTGAATGACATGCTTGTACTGAGGAGGGTGGACATCCTATGTATCCAAGAGACAAGATGGAAAGGCAATGTAGCAAAGCCACTTGGCTTGGAATCCAGAGTCTACTACTCAGGAAGAGGACAGGCTAGAAATGGTGCAAGACGTGTAGGGAGAGAGAGAGTCTTCAGAGGGCAGTGAAGGATGTCATCAGAATTAGTGGCAGACTTATGACAATCAGACTCCAATCTAATGATAGGATGGCATTCATAATCTCAGCCTATGTCCCACAACAGGGTTGTGATACTCAAGAGAAAAGTACATTCAGACAGCAGTTGCAGGACCTAGATAAAGCAAGACAGCAGGAATTGGTGTTGATAATGAGTGAGTTGAATGCAAATATTGCAACAGACAGAACAGTATATGAGGACTGCCTGGGCCACATGGGTGGAGTAACAGGAATAAGGAAGGAGAAGCCATTCTAGACTTCTGTCTGGCAAATGGCTTGATAGTTGCCAACACTTGGTTCAGTAAGAGAGGTAGGCACAAGATCACATACAAGAGTGGCTAATGCACACCTCAGGCAGACTTCCTCTTAGTAAGGAAAGGGCACTTGAGTAGAATCAGTGATTGCAAAGTCATCTCCAGTGAAACAGTTGGTCCAAAGCATTAACTAGTGGCTGTCAAAATCAGCTGCAAGAAGTCATCAAACAATGACTGTAAGATCAACAGAGACTGGGCTGAAGACCTGGAATTTGACTGGAGAGAATATACAACAGTTCAAGGTACCCCAAAGAACAGGAGGAAATAGGCAGAGATGAAGAAAAATGGCAGGGCATCAAAAGTGCATGTTTGAGGACTACAGAACAGATATGTGACTGAACCAGGTATATAAATAAGGTACAAAAGGAAAGCTAGTGGAATGCAGAAATCCAGAAAGTCGTCTAAAGAAAGAAGGAGTGCAGAAAAAAGTGGGAGATAGAAAAAATGGACCAGGCAAGGAAGAAATACTGGTTGTCTAACAAAGAGGCTAAGAAAGGAGTTGCAATAGCAAAGAACAAGGCATCAGAGGCTCTCTACCAGCTTCTGGAAAATGATTCAGTAGTTGGCACAAATAAACTGTATCATGTTGCAAGGCAAAGACAGAAAGATAAAGAAGATAGTCAGGCTCTCGTCATAAGGGATGCCACCAACAACCTGCTCACCAGTCCACAGGACATGAAAGGCAGATGGAAGAATACCTCCAGCAGCTTCTAAATGAAGAAAAACCCACATAAACTGTACTGCCCCAGACACAGCCTATGAGGAGAGATGAAGAGGAGCCCACAATAGAAGAAGTAATAACAACACTAAGGAAAATAAAGTCAGGGAAAGCAACAGGCTCAGATGAGGTTGCAGCAGATGTGATAAAGATGCTGAGTGAGACAGGGCAGAAATGGCTCCTGGGGATACTCATGGCTATGTGGAGAGAAAGGTGTATCCCAGATGACTGGAGATTAAGCATACTCATGCCAGTGTACAGGAACAAAGGGGACATGCACAACTGTGGGCAGTATAGAGGTATCAAACTCCTGTCACACTGCATGAAAGTTCTGGACAGGGTGACTTTTAAATGTACGCAGAGTAGTAAAAAGTGAGATGGGTGATGAGCAGTTTGGATTCGGATCAGGATGCAGCACAAATGATCCAATGTTTTGAGTGAGACAGTTAGTTGAGAAGAAGTTAGTGATGAGGAAAGCGTCCAATGGACATTCTAGACTTTGAGAAGGGATATAACAAGGTCTCAAGTAGGCTGATTTGGGCCATCCTGCGGTGGTTTGAAGTCCCAGAAACATTGGTAGAGTTAGTGCAAGCTGTGTACAAGGAGTTAATGACTCAAGTATGAACACTGTTAGGCCTCATGGAGAGGTTCCTAGTGGGAGTGGGTCTGTATTAAGGTTCAGCCCACTGCTGTTCCTACTGGTGGTGGATTACATTAGCAAACAGGTCTGAGGAGACAGCTCAACAAAGTTGCTGTATACAGACAATGTGACATTATAGTCAGACTCTGAGCAAGAGCTTCAGCAAAGGATAGGGGAATGGAATGCAAAGCTGAAGGCACATGGGATGAAACTGTGTACAGAAAAGACAGTGGCAATGGCAGCAAATTGGTGAAATCAGAAGAAGCTGAAAACTGAGATAGAAGGGAAGATAGAGGAACAGGTTAACAGCTTCAAGTATCTGGGAGGGGTGGTTGAGGAAAAGGGAAGTCTGAATGAAGAGGTCAAAGCTAGAATCAGAGTGGCTTCTGCCAACTGGCATAGATTGTCAGGTGTAGTATATAACAGAAGAATTACAAAGAAGCTGTAAGGTAAGGTGTACAAAACAGTGGTGTGACCAGTACTACTGTATGTTACAGAAACCTGGTCAGTAAAGGCAGACAAGGTGATAAAAATGAAGTGGCTGACATGGGTGGTAGGATGTGCACTGTCGGACAGATGAAGAAATGAGGACATAACAGCAGAAGCCAAAGTAGCTTCAATTGCAAAAAAAGTTGAAAGAGAACAGATTATGGAAGTTTGGGCACATGTGCAGAAAAGTAGAAAATAATCTGGTGAAGAAGATTTGTGACTGGAAGAAACAAGGGTGTCCAGCAAAGACGTGGATGGATTTTGTGGGAGAAGATCGATGACACTCAGGCATGAGTGTCAAAGAAGGCAGGAGTGTGGCATTGATTTGAGAGAGATGTCTATAGTTTACACTATGCCCTAGTGTAATGTAGAAAATGGGGAAAAAGGGGGTTGATGATGATGATTAAGCAAGCAGAAGGCACAGAAGGATAGAAACCAGACCGAGGAGGAGGACAGAGGAAGAACAGTGCATGAAAGTGCTGCCCACAATGTATTAGAAAGAAGAGCTGGAGAGGAATGAGATGAAGGACAAGCAGAACATACCACTCAATGAATCTATATCACTTCATAGAAGTTTCATTTCCATGAACCTTCGTTCATTCACCCTAATACAGACAACGTTCACATCAGCAAATGTTCACTTCAACAAATGAGTTACCCAGGGAAAGGAACGAGTTTCCCAGCATTCTGACCATCACACAAAGTACAGTATTTCAGAGTCACCCATGGGGGGCTTCAGCCCCCACACCCCAATGTGGGGGGCTGCACCCCTACCCCCTTACTATATATACCAAGTCCTATATCACACTACAGTGGGGAAAAGGACAAATTTCTTATGATGGCCAACTTGTTCCTTTCCCTAGGTAAGTTTTTTATTTAAGTGAATGTTTACTGATGTGAACGCTCACAATATTAGGGTCTATGAATGAAGGTTCATGTAAATGAACCTTCCACAAAGTGATATTGACCCACTCACAGCTGACAGATTTTGTAGAACATCTCTGATTTTGTTTTAAGTTCATTAACTTCATACAGTATATTACAATCATGTGTAATCTTCATGCATGGTGGACCATGTCTCTTCAGTGGATGGCTGTTTAAATTCCTGCCATATCCCTACCCCCCCTTTTTAGTTTCCTTTTGAGTTCACTTGCTCCTTCCACCTGGCATGACTTTCAGTCTTGTTGTACATAATATAATATCTTCTTCTATTTCATTTTCCTCTCTATATCATTCAAGTCAGTTTTTGTCATCTTCTACCTGTATCCAGAAACCTCTTCTTTATGTTGTTCTCCTGTATTGTTTTTGTCCCCTTCCAGGCTTGACTGATGGCAGTTTTAACTTCTGTTCTCAGCAGTCTGATAATGTGCATTTCGCCTTCTTCCCAGATAATATCCTTCTTCAGTTCCATATACAGTATTCCCAGGTATGCTGTGCTTCCTTTTGAAATGTGTCTCCTGATCCATCGACCCAGAACATGTGCATCATTGCTGTTTTTTTTTCTCCTGACACCTCCACCATCTACTGTCCTCCTTTCAGCCATCCTTCAGCAGTCTCATGATTCCATCTGTGCAGTATTCACAGACTTTGATCTCCTGCAAGGTGTACTTTCTGTATGTGCCTTGCTGCCTGAATTGTCTTCTTCCAGTATCCTTCACCTCCCATTCATTTGTTATTCTATCATCTTTGAACATGTCCCTTACTTCCCTTAGCTGTTTGTAGACCTATCTGGTCCTTTGCCTCCATAACCTCTTCCATTTCCTCTCTCTTTTTGCCCTCCCTTCCTGACTTGTCCTTTCTACGTTTGACCTCATTGTGTTCTTTTTCCTGCTCTTCATGTGCACCACATATTTACACAGTTTGGCCTGGTATTCTCTATTTCTGTATTAAATACTCCACTGTCCTTTTCTCTGTGGACCAAATCTTCCTTTTAATCTAGACCACTTTTCCTCAAGATTTCTTTGTTTTTCTTCCCTGTCTTTACACCCACCATTCTGTTCCTCATTGTTTATTGAATTCCATTCACCCCACTTCATGCATCCCAGATCTTTTAGTGATGCTTCATTCATGTTCCCTACATCTCCCTCACCCTTATTCCATTTTGTTTAATCTCCTTCTTTTCTGTTTCTATCTAGAAAAATAACATATATCAGTGTGCAAATGTGAGTATATGTGAGAGCCAGCAGCTGCCTTTTCCTATGCATTCTCATTGTTTTATGCTCACTACGTTCCCCCTGCCTTTAACGAGCCAGTATTTTGTATTTGTTGTAGCCTTTTTCTCTAGGATCTATTTATATGTTGCAGAATAGATAGTCAATTATTGGTAGTATCATCTTACTTGTAGCATTAATTCTTTCATGTAATGCATAAGTCTTCTCCACCACTCTCTTGAGAATATCATTTTATCTTTTTTCAACATTGTCTAGGCTTTTCTCTTTCTTTATTAGTGTTTTTTTAATTAATTGAATGTGTTAGCTGCTTTTTGATTGGTTGTGATTTGTTTAAATGTGAACATGTTGTATTTTGTAACTGTCTGATGAAGAGGCCTTGTACACTGAAAGCACTTACCAGTTGTGTTTCTTTTTTTATTAAAGTTTTTTACCTAGCCTACCTGGGAACAAGAATTGTTTTATTTTATTTTTCTCTTTAATGTATTTCTCAATGTCATACAAAACATAGATCCCAAGGTACTTGAAAAACATTACCTCTTTTATCTTACATATTTTTCCTTCCCCTTCTCTTTTCCTAATATCATTATCAAAGTCTTTTTGCTGTTGCACCTGAGCCCCAATATATCCTTAAACTTCACATAAATATCCTTTATAGCTTCCATTGCTGCAGTGACATCCTCTGGCATTAACATGCAATAATCTCAATATAATACAAACCGAGACTCTATGCCCTCCTTTTCTTCCAGCATTGCTAAATTGTGTCTGACTTCTATTGCCAGCTCCTTGATCAAAAGCATGAACAGACCTAGGGATAGTGGGTACCTCTGTCTGGTCCCTGTCTCAATCCTTTTCTCGCAGATGCTCCTCTGTTTAGAAGTATTTCATTTTCTGCAACTTTAAATATGGCCAGTATCCAATGTGTGAGCTTTTCTCCTACTTTCCTTTGCCTCAGTGTCTTCCATAGAACTCCACCTCATGATAGCAAAGGCCTCCTTAAGGTAAAAAAAAAAAAAAAAGCAAAATCCTACCTTTACCTTCCTGCTTCTATTCTTTCCTATGCATAAATTCAAGAAGGTCACACCAGTTTATTCTGCCTGCCTTCTCTTCACAAATCCATTTTACTATGCTTGTATTATTTTTAGCAATACGTCATCCAGACTTACTGCAAATAACTATGTCAAAATAGTGATTAATCAAAGTTATAAGTCTATAATTTACCATTCTATCCTCATTTTTTAAGCAAGTCTTTAAGTTTAAACCAAGATTTATATGAATTTTTTGATTCATAGATTAGTACTAAGCTAACTGCTCATATGAGCCATTTTAAGCCTAGCCAATTATCCCTTGTGAGAATCAAACCCTGCACTTTGTGTTTGTAAGGCAAACACCTTAATCATTAGGCCACCCTCCCAATCCTTGTGTAATATTAGAAGTTTTCATCTTTATAGTATAGAATTCACTATTCAAACAGATTTTTTTTATACTAATAAATTCATCAGTAGAGGAGGTAAGTTTACTTTTCTAATTTTAGTAACTACTTTTCTGGCTATAGCAAGAATAGACCAAAGAAGAGACACTTGGGTTTTTGGGATTATCTCAGGAATCACAGCATTAAATAAAACTAAAGCTTTAGAAATATTATATCTATCAGACCACAGAGCTTGAATGACATTATTATTTTCTTTCCAAAAATGGGAGATACCTTCACATTCATATACCTGATGAGACAAATCAGCTATTATTTCTCCAGCATTTAATTCTATTTTATTAATAATAATAAGGCATGATAGGAGTGACAAATGTTCTAATGAATTCTCTATATTTCTTATTGTAAAATATCAGCAAAGAGGTGAATCCTTAGTTCAAAATGTTTTATTTTCATAACATTTAATGTTCTTTTTGAATCTAATGCTATTAACAAAAGGTTCTATAGCTAATGCAAAAAGTAAACATAATAATGGACAGCCTTGTTTTGCACCTTTTTGTAATTTAAAGGAATTAGAAAGAAAATAACCTATTTTAACAAAAGCACGACAGTTATTGTATAACTTAGAAATTAATGCAATTAGCTCAGATGAGAAATTATATCCTTTAAGTGTTTTAAACAGGTATGACCAATTAACTGAGTCAAAAACCTTATCTAAATTGAAACTAATGCTAGAAAGTTCATGGTCATTTTTTATAGGTTCATAGGTTCATAGGTTTATACTAGGCTATCTGCCCTAAGGCATTTATAAGCCTAGCCCAAATTATTGTGGCTTACGCCACCCCTTATATGAAAAAATACTGTGCCCATTAGTTTGTTGTGCCTCTGTCCAGCAGTGACCCAGAGATGATTCCCGGGGTAAACCTACGATCTCCCATCCACAGGTCTAGATTTCTCTTGAACAGAGTCAGCGAGGTGCTCTGCCTCACATGGACCGGGATTTTATTCCACAGCATAGGGAGTCTCTGAGTGATAAATCTATCCCTCCAGCACGTCCTATTTATATCCGTGCTAAGGTTTAAGTCGCTTGCTCTAGTAGATTTGGTGGATTTGGATTTTTTGAGGTGGAGCATGTCCATTAATTCCGGGTTAGACATGGCCTTGTATGTCAGGCACATGTCACCTCTGAGCAGACGGTATGCGACTGAATAGAGCTGGAGTTTCTTCAATCTGGCAGCATATGACAGATTTTGGAGTCCCTTTATCCTTTTGGTGAGGAACTTTTGGGGTCTCTCCAATTGCTGCAGATGTCGGGTGAGATACATCCCGAATGGGGCATTGTACTCGATCATTGGTCTGATAAGTGAAGAGTACAGGGGAACAATGACCTCACTAGATCTGGATGTGAATCCCTTCATGATCAGGTGGGCAATGTAGAAGGTCTTTCTAACCACTTTAGCAATGTGAGTGTCAAAAGAAAGGCCACTGTCAACCTGGGTCCCCAGGTCCCTGATAACCTCTTCTGTGCTTAGTGGATTGCCACCTATATGGTAGCTTGGGGTTACCTTGTTTTTCCCGAAGGGTATGACTATACATTTTTGGCGTTTAACTTCAGGCCATGGCTCTGGCACCAGCTATCTGTTTCTGTGAGTCCCTTCTGAAGGATATCCGTGTCCGATGCACTTTCCACTATGGCCCAGTTTGCAGTCATCTGCAAACTTTGTCAGCCAAAGTCCTCCCATGTTGGCTTGTACTTCTGAGAAGTAGATGCCAAACAATAGGGGCCAAGGACCGAGCCCTGTGGGACACCACTTGTGACTGGCTTGGAGTCTGACACAGCCAGCAACTCTAACCCTGTGGGTTCTGTCCTTAAGCCAGTTTGCAACCCATCTTGTGACATATGGGTTTACATTTAAGCTGGTAAGTTTTTCTACAATACCGAGTGGGGTATTGTGTCGAAAGCCTTGCAAGGTCAAGGTAGGCTGTATGGACTGCCTTTCCTCATCAATGGCCTTGGTGACTATTTCAAGAAGTCGACCAAGTTCAAAAGGCATGATCTTCCCTTGACAAAGCCAAACTGGGTCGGGTCCAATGTCTGCAAGTCCCCTATATCTTTGTTTATGAGCTCCATTATGATCCTCTCCATAGCTTTGCAGACTAGACTTGTTAAGCTTATGGGGTGGTAATTACCAGGGTCCGTAGAGGCGCCACCTTTGTGGAGTGGGACCACAGTTGCCGTACGCCACTCCTTGGGAACGTATCCTGTGGTAAGGCTGAGATTAAACAGCTGCCTTATGTGCGGGTTTAATTCCTCATTTAGCTCGTGTAGCACACAGCCGGGGACACCATCCGGTCCCATTGATGCTGTGTTTTTAGCTTTAGAGAGAGCAGCTTTCACCTGCGCATTTGAGATGTCCAGGAGGCTACACTCGGCTGGGATAGTTATCTCTCCTTTAGGGGAGAGGGTGAAGTTTGCACTGAACCTGTCTGCCAGTATGTTGGCAATGTCTGTGGGTTCAGTGATTTTGTATCATTTTGGACTAATTCTGAGCATATCTGTGAGTTTCCACCCAGGTTCCTAACATAGCTGAAAAAGGCCTTATGATTGTCCTTTGAATCCATGGCAATTTTTCTCTCAAAATTGGCCTTAGTTGATTTTATGAGTGCTCGTATTTTTACTAATAATGATCAGGGGTGACTTCCTTTTATGGATTTTGTTCTATCATGTAATAGCTTTCTCCTCTTATTGTAAAGTTTGTTAATGGCTGGGGTCCACCAGACTGGACGTTGCCCTTTGTGGAAAGAGTCTTGGTTTTATTTGGGATTGCCTGATCCATGCAGTCCTGGAGGTGTTCATAGAAGGCATTTGTAAGGGCTTCCGCAGCTTGGGTTGTGGTTTCCTCTGACTCAGGGGCCTTGAAGGATACCACACCAGTCTTGAGTAGTGTGAAGTTTGCTTTAGAGAAGTTCTTCACTATGGTCTTTTTGTTTGGGGTGGGGGCGGATGTGGATTTCCAGTGAGATTAGTTTATGATCAGATCTCACCAATGAGGGATATACTTCGGTGTGGAGCATTTTGTCCCCATGTTTGTGACAATGAGATCTAGTATATTTTCTCCTCTCGTGGGAACAGTGACTAGCTGTTCCATGGCATTTGAATTTATGAACTCCAGGAACCGTTGGGCTAGAAAGTTAGGGCTTGAGTAATGTTCCCAGTCTATATTCGGTAGTTGAAGTCACCCAATATGATGGTGTTTGGAGATACATTTATACCCTCCAGTGTCTTCAGGAAGGCTGTGTGGGGTTCCTGAGTTTGAGAGGGTGGCCTGTAGCATGCTAAAATTTGTAGAGCAGTTTTGCCTATTGTTAGTTGCACCTGGATGGTTTCAAGCTTCATGCGTTGCCACCAACCTGGAGGTGTGAGTATCCTTTATGAATATGGATACACCCCTCCTTTTGTGGAGTGGTCCGGGTTTTGGGGCGAACGCATGATATGAGGTAAAACCTAATAGTGCCGGGTGCTCTCAGGAGCCTTGAACCAGGTTTCAGTTACAGCACAGACATCGATGTTCTCCATACTGAGAAGGGCCTCGAGTGCGTGCATTTTGAGATTTAGACTTCTGGCATTGAGCAGCATTACCCTCAATTTCTTCCCATTTTGTTTTCTAGGGTGGTAGGTTTAGAATTTGAGCCTTGCCTAAAAAGGCACTATGGGGTGGCAAGAGCCTTAGCCAATATCCGGAATCCCAGGGTGACAGGTGCAAGCCGTCCCTTGAAGCAGCGTGGCTTGTCAAACATGTCATCCCAGGCAGACAGACAGTCGATCCCCTTTGCATGACACCAGCCATTAAGCCAATTGTTAAAGCTGATCATCTTGTCTCTATATTGTGGCATCATTCTTGGTGAAGGAAGGATACTGCTCAGGGTTAGGGTCATACCTGCCTGGGCTACATAATCAGAGAGCTCCTCTATGTCTCTTTTCATGCAGGCCAGGGAGGTGCGTCTCAGGTCGTTCACACCAGCATGGACAATGACTGTGTCATATTTGTACTTGCTGTGGAGTGACCAGTGCTTGTGTTATGTGGTGGATTCTAGCCCGATAGGCAGCTTACTGTGACCCTCTCCTTGTTCAGCCTGGTGAGTGGGACGTCAGTGTGTCTGACTATGGAGTCACCTATGACAAGTATGTTTGGTGTTGTATTTGGCCTTAAGGGCTGTGACTGCTTTGCACACTGCTTTTGTGGTTTATGTGTTGCTTGTGGGGTGTCTTGAGGTAGCAGTTGTTTGGGTGTCTGCTTTGGAGGCCTCTGCTGTTTAGGTAAATTTTACTCAGAGCCTCCGAGTATGTCTTTGTGTGTTTATGTGTCTGATTCAGTGGAGTGGTAGCATTATGTGAGGCTGGTTTTGTGGTGTGTGTAGTTGCCTTCTCCTCCTGTCTGGTCTTGCCAGTCCTGAGTTGAGAGAGCTCAGCCTCCAGTTTGGCTAAATAGCTGCATCTCGCAAGTATTTGTGTTATGTGGGAGGAGGAGAGGGTTGTCTGTGTACATGAGGCAGTTATAACATTGCCTCAAGATTCCCAGATTCACCAGCTGGACCGGAGAGGAGATTGACAACTGACCTTTGGACATGCTAGAATAATATTGGGAAATCCTTAATTGAAAACAAGGGCCAGTGGGGAGTGAGGGTGTAGTGCTTTTAATTTTTAGTGCTGACTTATATAATTGCTTTAGTGAGCAAGTGCCAGGTAACTTGAGTGCAATGTGATACAAGTAACTAAATGCAAAAACGACAAACAGTAACTTTCTTTCAAGTGAAACAAGGAAATAAGTACAGTAATTATTTGTTCCATTGTTATTTTATTATTTATTTTATTATTTATATTTCCATTAGAGAGGTTTCAACTATATTATCATTATCTAGGTTATTTGTATTATTATTTATATTTTCATAACATATTTTAAACCCCTCAAGAATACATTTAATATCTGTTCTTCTTTCTTTTATATTATTTATATCTTTTATAATTTCTTTTATATGACTTACCCCGGGATTCATGAACCTTGCGCCAGGCACCCGCATAGCGTCGGCGTTATAAAGCCAAATATGGCCACCGAGCGATTCAGGTATGAACCAATCCCATGTGCACTACCGGCGTGCGCCGGACCTGCGCCGCCCCCAGCGTAGGTATGCTAAACACACTGTGTGCGGTATTGCACCATGAAAATGAAGGCAAATAGCGATTCACGGTGGCGCAGGCGTAGCGTAAGGGCACGGCAATGTAAACCAAAAAAAAACGGTTTACATTTACCCAAACATGACCAAGGGGTAACGGAAGGCTGTCAAAGTCAGGTATCATACAGGTGCAATATGCCAATGGTGAAAGGCACCGAGAATGTCCAAAGAAAACATGCACAAAATGTAAATAATGACATAAATGGTATGTATGCAGAAACCACAACAGAACCCCCAGACATGTGCACAGACGGTGCAAAACAAAGAAATAATATGACAATGTCCTAAAAGAGCAGTATAATACACATCAGCTGCACAGCCACCACACACCATAGTATGTATGGAAAGCCTCAACCCCAGCGCAAGGGTTGTCAACGAGTGGCGGCAGTGTTCGGCACCGTAACCATGTATTAGCAGTCAATGCCATGCAAATGAGGCAGATAATAGTGAATCGCAAAACCGCCACCGGTGTAAGGATAGAGCAAACGGCGCAGCAGTATTACACCGAAGAGTGGCCTACACGGAATACATGTCAATCGCAGAGGGGTGTGCCACTGTAGGAGGAAGCACATTGGAGGCCAGCAAACATGGGCTGTACAATGCACATCACAGCAGCAGGACCGGCGTGTGAGGAGATAGATGCGCTGAGAGTACATAATGCACGCACAGATGCATGTGCACGAGGATGACTACGTTCCCCAACTCAGTCATGGAACGGCCTCCACGTCAACAACCACGGATATAGGAAGGTAATGCGGAGAATATGAGGAAATGCGGAAGCAGTGTAATTGGAGCCATAATGAGCAATCAACACCAATCAATCCAGGAAGGGCAAACGGCGGCAGCAGACAACTCTGCATGCAGACTCCCGCAAAACGGGAAAGGGGAGGCATAGGAATGCAAAGATAGTAGGGGATGTAGCAGAAATGCAAAGAGCAAAGAACCGAAATAGCACAGCCAAGTACAGAGGTAGCATAACGGCGGCAGACAAAATGCATCATATGCCATGTGCCTGCAGGATGCACTGCAGGCAATAGTAGGTGCAACGTGCAGAAACAGTAAGGTAAGATGCAAAGCTAAGCCAATGCAGGCAAGTGTAATGTAACACTAAAGGCAATAGTGTTGCAGTTGCAACGGTAAAACACGGAAGATAATCCACAGATACGGCCGCACAGACACACCCAATGACATCACCAGGTATACAGCACAACAGTATAAAGTGTGAATGCACACAACACACAGCGCGATTTCCCAAACGCCGCACCGTAGGGTGTAAACACACGGGGAACTTTTAATATGTATATGTTGGGTGCCGCCATGGCCATGATGCATCGGTATGTGTCAGAGACAGACGGAGTTGCGGAGGAGGGTGCCGACAACTACCGTAGGCCTCAGAGGAGAAGGAGAGTGTTCAGACCAAGGGTGACCTACCAGGGGCTGCAAGACCTGGAGATAGTAGAGCGCTACAGGGTGGACAGGGACACGTTACAGCAAATAGTGGAGCTGTGCCGGCCATGCCTGAGAACAAGAGACAACAGAGGGGAGCCCATCCCAGTGGACACAAAGGTATGTGTGAGCTTGCGAATACTGGCTACAGGTACCTTTCAAAGGCCAACCGGGGATATAATGGGCATCTCACAGGCATCAGCATCCAGGGTACTACACCAGTTCCTGGATGCCATGTTACGTTTATGCCCATGAGTATATAAACTTCCACAGATCTCAGGAGGAGTTGGCTAGCAATATGCGCCACTTCCACCGTGTGGCACAATACCCGGAGGTACTGGGTGCGATAGACTATACGCACATAGAAATCAAGTCACCACCCGGGGAGCAGGGTAGACGCGACATAAACCGCAAGGGATACCCCTCCATCAATTGCCAGGTCGTGTGCAATGCGCAGGGCATTATCATGGATGTGTGTGCTGGCAGCCCTGGAAGCTACCACGACTCCCATATCTGGCATGCCTCACAGCTGTATCAGGTATTCGCCAGGGGGACATCACAGAAGGACACCTAGTGGGGATGCTGGCTATGCACTGGAGCCGTGGATGATGACACCCATCAGAAATGCACACACACACATGCAAGAACGCTATAATGAGGCACACGCACAAACCAGAATAATCATAGACGTGTGTTTGGGATGTTGAAATCACGGTTCCGGTGCTTGGATACATCCGGTGGAGCCTTGCAGTACTCTCCATGCACATGTGCCCACATATTCATAGTATGTTGTATGCTACACAATATGATTCTGCGGAAACAGCTGCTGCAGGGACATAATGGTGTAGGGCCACCAAGCCCGCCACAACTGCCAAGGCAAGCACAGGCACAGGCGTTCAGCGCCATGAACACACTGTGCCAGCCCCAGTAGGTAGACGGAGGCGCCAATATGCCTATGCCTTGGCAAAGAGGGAACGTATAGCACATACTCTGACAGCGTAGGCCCCATGGACTGACACCTCCCTACCTGCACACACAGTGAAATGGACGCCACACAAACATGTCCGCCCGTAATGTGTACCGTATGGGCGGACGTATGTGACTCCAACATAGGCACCACCCAAACACTGCACACCCAATAGCCAGCGGAGCATGGAACACCAACACCTCAACCGCACGCCGGTCCTACAGCAGACGGCGTAGCCGTATGCTGCCACTTTCGGCTAAGTCGACCACATATGTACTTATGTGCATACACAGATACGGAGATAGATATCATCACACACGTAGAAATATATGTACACATACACAGATATAAAGTACAACAGGTAAATATGGAATCCCAGGGATGCAAGTTTACAGAGAAGTAAGATGCGAAATCTCCACATAGTAAACATAGTGAACGACAACCCGATCATCCGGGAGGGTGGGCAGAGCAGGGAACGCCAGCCATGGAAATGTCAACCTGCATCAATGCATATCCATGGGTCGGGATGATTGCCAGGCCACGGTACAGTAACAGGACATGTGCGTATCATATTCATAGGATATGAGTGCGGAGGTACACACCGCCGCCGGCGATGTGGTAAACGTAGGTACTGTGTGCAACCGTCAGTGCAAAAGCGGCTATATGTGTATGTGTGAGGTGAGGTTGTCGTGTGTTCCGCTGTGTGTGTGTAATGTGTGTGCCACTGTAAAATGTGTATGTAGGTGACATGTCACAGGCGGAGTGGAATAACATGCGTAGGCATACAGTACAGGAACCACAGGCGTATGTACAGCAGTACCCACAAAGTACTACTGAGAGCTCCTCAGTGGCTAGGCGCGTGGCGACGTAAAACGATGCAAAGCGGAAATGTCCCAGAATGTACCACAGGACCATAGCCAACAGGAGATGCAAAGGACGCATGTACAAACCATGCCCGTATGTATGGCGGCCATATGGTAGACTCAACACGATACATCGGCAACGTTACACAGCATCAGGCATGTACGGCGAAAATACGCATGTGCTATCCCGGCACCGATCGTGGCCACGCATCGTCCGTAAATACCGCTGTGTGTTCCACGACTGTTAATTAAGCAAGCGCCACACGAATAGGAGGCAACCGGTAGCATACAGGGCGTCCCAAGTACAGGACCACAATCACCGTAACTACCCGTGACAAAATGCCAATGGATAGTAGGCACGTACGAACATCCGCAGATATATAACCGATGTGAAGGAGGAATACATGCAGGAAGCACACATGCAGGCGAAACCGACACCACACGACATCAACAAAACAAACACTCCCAGAACAACAGACAGGTAACCTGCAGCTCCCCAAGCAGGGATGGAGCACACACACAAGCATACCGTGTATGCATTAATGCAAGGCCCACACCCCGTACCCGTCACCCACATCTGCAGATATACCCCATCGCACATATCAAAGGGATACCAGCCGAAACCGTAGCAAAAACATACAGGGAGTCAATGACAGCGGCATACCCACAACAACCCGCGTGGGAAACACTAGCAGCAGCTGATGCATCTCTGCATCCGTTGTGTACAGGAATATAACAGCTATGTTACACATCCGAATGCACAATGCCATCGACAGATGCCGCCAGGACACGGACACCCACATGTCGAACAAAATACCATACCCAACACACACAATCCACGGCTAACACCACAGCGAAATGTACCTGACACCACACATAGCGGATGCAGTCACACAAACATGATACAATACATAGCATTCCCACGAAGGTAGTGCAAATAACCAACGCCCACACGAGGAATGAACCATGGCCTACTACCGATGCGTAACGTACGAATAGAGGGGGTGCACCGCTGATATGCGCATAACTACACACCGATGAACAGCTATTGGCGTGATGAACCCACATGCCTCAGGTGACGACGGATATAAGGAAGACTCCCCGGATATTCAAACCATATGTTCATACCGAACAAATACTGAAGACAACACTAACGTGTATTAAGCAAGTAGCGAGGAATACGGAACAAAAGACCCGAAAGGTATGTCGAACCCACGTGATGTACTGGTGTCTAACGCATGATACGTATGACGAATCTGCACTGTATGTGAACGGTGTGTGTAGGTAAAGATACCTGTCCATCAGGCATAGAGTGGTAAAAGGTGGTTATGTAGTGCTAAGTCGCGGAGCATACCAACGACTGTGGACAACGTGTGCACAGCAGTGGGACAACATGTACACAGCCGGGATAACTCAAGGTCCGCCATAGGGATTTCAAACACAGAACAATGCCACCACCCACGCTGATGCTGGCAGTGGATATTCAACAATGAAGTGCCACAGCAGGGGATAGGACATGTATGTATAGTGTCACAGCACACATGTGTATGGGCATATACCGTCGATGTCATACGGAATGTGCGCACGACGTGCACGTATGCCTCGCAGTAGGGGTGACTATGTCAAGTATGTGTAATGCAAAGCTGTCATGATGGATACGTTCAGAAATTATAGACAGTATCACAGGCATAGCATGCATGATGGAGGGATGGCCTAATGTTATGTACATGAACAGGATATGTATGGCCTGCACATATGGGACAGAGTAGTAGCAGAATAGGTACCCGAAATGGAGGGAACAGCAAGTAACCATGTCCAAACGTTCTGTAGCAGGTGCAATGTGTGCAACAATGACGTCCGGCAGGGCCGTGTGTAAACACATGTGCAATGTACACAGTAGTGTCACCCCCCCATGGTAGTGTCCACTGAACAGCAGAGGTGGATGTAAACTGTATGTTTATACAGTACTTCCGCTGTGGTGGTACCATGGGTCTGTGTCACCCTACCAGCAAGGGAACTATCACATGAACAGTGACACAGTGCGTCCCTGTGGGATGTGCACAGGACCTATGTCCCACAGCATGGTGTGTGTCCAGTCTGCGGAGGTCACACAGACGCCCAGGCTGAGCAATGTGGTATGTATGCACACATGCAGGAGTGCTCCATTCACCCTGCCCACTGCAAACGCCATGTAGGAGTACTACATGCATCAGTAATGTGGAGAACATGGCCCATGGCATAGTAGATGACACCCCTGTGTAAGTGGTATGCAGGTGAGTACTGACATGTTTCACGACTGTCATTTGCATATGTAAACTGTCTGAGCCGGGTAGACATCACGGCATGACTATACTGTGACATGTAAAGTTGTATCCGTTGTGTAAGGTACACCACACATGTGTTATTGTAACACTGCCCGTGTGTACATGTGTGTATGGCACAGGTACAAGGGCACACAATGTACCAGCAAGACATACAGTTCAGAAATGTGTGGCCCTGCACATGTGTACCCACGCCACAGTGGAATATGGCAACCACAGCACCATGTGGGGCATGTGTGTGTACAGCAAACATGTACAATGTGATATGCATGTATAGGGACAGTATCCATGTGATACACAGTGCATGACTGTCACTATGCAAAGGTGATGTGTATGCACTATGTGTGATGTAACTGACGCAATGACATCTACATGATATAACTGCCACACCGACACCTGTATGGTTGTTAGCAGTATGAGTAGGTTGAGATAGAATGCTGCCAGGTATGTAGATGTGGTATATGTAGGCATGGACAGTACTCTGTGACAGCATGTAGTGTATGTAAGCAAATAGTGAGCATGAGGGGCCACATGACTGAGGACTGTGCAATGTCACATGTACCTGACATGTTGTAGGTAGCATGATATGCCTGCACCACTGTGTGACTTGTACAGGAGTCACATGGCGTAACATCCTGAGACATAGGATGTGATGCTGGATGCGTACATTGGCAATACCAGAATGTGTAATGGCGCTGAAGGGCAAAGAGGGGATAATGTCTGATTTGTTACCCTCTGTACCACACCAACCACCCATGCAATGGTATGACAGGTGGCCAGCATGTGGATGTGGTGTGCGGTGGCACAGAAGCCCAACAAGGGTGCCAGTAAAGGCATGGAGGTTGTCAATGAGTGTGTGAAGCATGTATGTGAGGATGTGGCCCAGTGCCATACTGAATGGCCCAGTCATGGGTGTACAAATGCAGCCCCATATGTGCAATGCAGTACCACCCATGTGTAGTGTGATAGATGTGGTAGGGTAGTGGTCAGGGTACACAACGTCCATGAACGGGCTAGCAGTCAATTCAGTGTGCTGCTGCAGAGACATATAACAGCCAGGTTGGCGGGATACAACAACTATGGAGATCGGAGGTGACATTGGGACCGTGTCCTAGGACATAACGTGTGCATGGCGGTACCATGTATGTGTCCACAGGGTTAATACAATGTCCAGCCATGGATTGGAACCCTGTAGTGAGTGAGAGTGTGTATTGTTGGTAGGTACCCCATTGGCAGGCACGATGCCAGCAACATCTGTGTTGGCAATGCCTGCATGAGTGCTGTATGCTGCATTGAATGTGGATGTAACCAAACAGCAGAGACATACCACCACACTGCGTGAGGGCCCACACTGCAATGTATGGCAGTCATGTAGGTAGCTAGCTGTGGAGTATGTGATGCACCATGAGGACCCACCATGACTGTCAAGTGACGCACCACGCACATGTGAACATAACTACCGTGCAACAGCCTGCACATGTGCTCATACAGCACATGTGCATGGAACAGGAATACCACTGTGGCGTCTGTGAAAAGGCCAGTACCAGCATGTCTCTGTGTGGAACAGCATGGTCCCTACCAGTGCGTAAATGTAGCGGAAGTGGACTGTGATATGTGTTGGCATAGTCACGTATACTGTCCATCGTACGGGGTGCCATGCCATTAACTACCTCCATCAGCGGACGTCAGTAGTACCGGCTGTAGAGCGCATGTACCATGCATGCTGCGATGGTCGTGTGTCTAGGGCATGGCTAGCAGGGCTGTGAAGCATGGATGTTCAGCAAACAGAGGGGGGATGTCTGTAGGTATAGCACACAGACACATGGAGGTATGGTGCATGCCGAGGGTAGTGTAGGTATGGTATGTGTCGTGTAATGTGTCACCCAGCTATGCGTACTGCATGGCCAAGCATGTGTGGGTACATGGGAGTCCATACTAGGGAAGTGCGTGTTGCTGTCAGTACATGGCAGTAGCAACTGTCCCAGGTGCAATGTACAGTATGACAACATGGCCAGCATGTAACCTGTGGTGTACAGTGTATTCACCATCGCATGTCACAATGTGTGTAGTGGTCACGTCACGAACATGGGTATCTGAAAATGGATTACCTATGATGCAATGTGTCACGGGACTATACAGTATGTGTGTAAATCACTGTGTGGTGTGGGAACCACCCACCCGTGTGTGTTGCAGTTCAGGTATGTGCCTGGGAGGTATGATCTGTGTACAATCTGGACTGGCAGGTGTGCTGTGTAGGGCATGGAGGCAGGTCACAGGCACCGCAGATAAATGACATGAGTGCCGTACTGTGTGTGCAGCGCTTGTGTACAGCACAGTGGAGGGTGTAAGCATTGTCACACATCACTGCATGCTGTGCCTGCCTGTGACAGCCCTGCTGGAGACACACATGTGACACTGCTGCACAGGCAGCATAGCATGGGAAGATGTACATGTGGGCTGCACACCCTAGGCAGATGTCCGCAGGTCATGTGTGCCATGGTAGTGTGGTTGACCACGACTGTCAGACTGGACAAACACCACATGCCTGCATAAGTACAGTACGACCATAGTCAACATTTCCAGTGACAGAGTAGGCCAATGTACAGTATCCCTGCGTGCAGACCACTGGCTACTGGACACCAGGCTAGACACACACCCGGAGGGTTAATTCACCATTGAGCCATCACATGTCCCAGTCCATGTGGCCTGTACAATGTCATCAGAGGGTGGTCACAATAGCAGGTGGCAAGGCAGACACGGTGTACCAGGTGATGTGTCATGCGTGCATATGTTGAGTAGCACAGCCGTTCACATGTTCGCAACATACTGGTGCATGATGTATACTGTTACATGATGTGTGGAACAGCACTGTCACCCACCACAGGGCCATCTGACACAGGTGTGTTGTGACAGGCATAACCCATGTTCGCACAGGATACACACTGCTGTTGTACGCAGCCATGCTGGTGGCTACCAGTGGTACATGCAGTGGTCATACAGACATACCACACACAGTGTTCATGCAGGAATGTCCATTTTCGTGGACGATGTGTTGCTATGTGAAGGTAGGTGTGTGTTGTGAATGTTACACATCCAGATGACACCATCTGGCGCAGTCATGGTCGTCAACACCATCACACACATCCACAGCAGTCAGAACCCAGTCATGAGAATGTGTGTCAGTCACCCTCATACTGTGTGACATATGTGCACATGGCGGAACACCTCCCACTGTCATCTAGGATGGCGACATGATGGCTGGAATGTGCTGTGGAAATGTACAATGCTGGTAGCCCAATGAAGTACCTGGAATCACACACAGTATGCTATGGCAGCCATGTAAACCATGCACAACAATGACCACCCAACAGACACAAACAATGCGTTGACACGTGGAACATGTGCACATGACAACCCCAATGAGGTATGTTGCACATATTGATGTACAATTGTCATCTATGGCCATAGCATGGATGCAGACACACATACCCCACAGGTAGTACCACGTGATGTAGGTAGGGGGGCATTGCCCGTGTACATGTGACAGTAGCTGTACAGCCACATGTCATGCATAGCCGTCATGTAGGGGTAGCAGTGGCATGTGACCGCTGGACATGCCCGTACAATTGACCATGTCCCACAGGAGATGTGTTATGTGTGTACCACATGTGATGTGCCGACAACAAGCTGTGACGTGTACGGCTGCTGGTGTACCTGTGTGACATTGTCTGTGATGGGTGCAAAGGCATATAGTATCGTATTGCATGCCCACAAGCCCCACATAGGTGCATAGCCTGAACATACAATACAAGGAGGGTGTGGGATGATAGCAACCCACAGGAGGAGATGGATGCAGGCGGCAGCCCACAACCACATGTGCGGGTACGGTGTTCACGTCCATGACACATGAGCATCTGAGAGGCTAGCATTACAGCTGTACAGGGTTGCATGCATATATGTTCCCCCCGGGCCCCCCAACATCCCCTGTGTTTTCC
>NC_056744.1:1282785139-1282820799 GCF_019279795.1 Protopterus annectens | reverse complement strand
TTTGCTTAGGGAACATTAACCCCACCCCTGTCAATTACGTTGTTTAAATCAAACTGTAACACTCATTCATCTTTTCAAAATGACAGTCAATAACACAGGAAGCTGAGATTAACAACGTTTTACTACTGTGCAGCAGGAGGCAAATAACTATGCAGTACAAGTTTAGAGTTTTGTTTTATTCTATACATGTAACAGCTGTATGAGTATTGTGTTTACAATTATCTTTTGCACACATTAATGATGTGGTCAGTCACAGGGCATTTACATCACTATAGTCCACAATATTGTATTCCTACAACAGTGCTAAGGTAATGCTTATTCAATGTTTTCCCATGAGGATAGCACAGCCTTGCGAGCCACATAGTCAATTAGAATGTACTTCGGTAAATTCTGCTCTGTCACGGTTCCAATACTGTTCAGATCCGGTCGTCACTTCATTTCCTACTAGGTTCCTTTGTCTCTCTGGTGAGCAGCTGTACTCTGTGTTAGATAGAGCTCACAAGGCCATCCTCCTCAGTGGAAGAATGACAGATATACCTGTACATACATTTATTATTCTCTAACCCAGAAGATGACTAATGCTGAATGACATACACCTGCTGCACTGGTTACTGCCAGGGTCAGGGTTCAATCACACTGCAGCTACACTACAGGCAATTACATGCATGATAAGCTCTACTGCCATATTGTAAAATAGAATAATATGCATTATACACTATTTGCTTCTAAAGTAGCACGTCATATATATGTTTAAATATGTATTTTGCTAACATTCTCCCTCCTTTGATTGCTTCTATTCTATCCAGAAAGATATACAACATTATTTCATTCCCTAGCCTCTTCCTCTCTGGAATGTTTAACTAGGCAAGTAATTTGTTGTACATTTCAGAAAGGATTTCATTTTGTATTGACAAATACCACTACAGGTCTTGATACATAGTCTCGGTTACAGATAATGCCGACAGAGTCCCTGACTAATACTTACATGCAAAGTATCCCGCAACAGACACATGCTCCCAATATGAGCAGAACAACACAAATGGCAATCAAGATATTCAGTATGACTGAACCCCATCCACCAAATGGTTTGTGGAAATGGTTCGTCAGTGGGTTTGGGCCTGGTTCCGCCATGGATGACACCTGCTGTATTACCTCTAGGTGGGCGTTGATTTTGGTCTTTTTATGTGGTACTTGGACACAGCGGTCTTCTTTGATAAGCGTGCATGTACCAATTCTCGCTGCCAGGGTGCAGTCATGCGCTATTACATTTTGTGACACAACAGTTCTCATTGTATCCAGTTCATCAGTCACAAGTTCAAGAGCGAAAAGTCACATTGATCATTCCTCCGACAGGTTTTGACAACTTCCTCTGTTCCCTGATTGATTTCACTACTCCACAAGCTGGGAGTGTTCCAGCCCAGGTTATGACGCTGTCACTCAAGTCCATATGAATCGATATTCCTTTATCTCTTGCAGAAGACTGGATTTTCAGAACAGCTTCCATTTCACCCACTGGATTAGTAGGTTTCTCGACTGTGTTCCCAGTTCTTCGAGCTATATGTGTTATAGTTCGTTTACCCAGAGGCAATTGTGCAGTATGTCATGTGACTGGAGCCAGATAACCCAAATAACAACTGCCGGACCAATTCTCAGGTAACCATTGATATGCTTTTTTCCCACAAACAAAATAACAATATTCTACTTTACTACTGATGCGGGTTACCTCTGCATGTAACATCTGCCTGTCTATAACAGAGGACTGTTTATACAATTCAGGATGTTTCTGCACATCCTTCCACGTTGTTCTCATGAAGCTTCAATACAGATAATGAATGGTGCTACAAGTAGTACTGTGATCTTTGGCTGTTATATGACATTTGTAAGACACAGTTATGTTACAAATACTCCCACCAACTTGAACTGTATCATGTTTATGACAACATACAATTACTTTTTGTGTAACAGGTAAGTACAGTGCCACTTTGTCCTGTGATCTCACAGAACCTGTATCAAAGTGTAAATATTCACAAGTCTCAATCTATCCCCAAGGGGACAACATACATCGGAAGTCCTCCATATGATGTAGGTATGGCAGTACAAACACAGCAATTTGAAATGTTCATAGTCTGTACATGCACACGCGTCATGCCTAGGTATGTGTTGAAGTTTGGAAGCCACTCTGTGGCCAGTTCATCACGTATCACTATTTGTATCCGTGTAGTTATATGCAGGTAAGGTCCCAGCAAATGTAAAGTAAACACAAACATGGTTAATAGGTGTATGATCAGTAAGACAGTAAACCAAATGTCTTTGGGGTTGCTTTGTATTGTTATACAGTCTGGCCTGGGTGATTCAGGCTCTATGGTATATCAGCTACAAGATGTAAATCAGACTTGATATCCTTTACCGGTTTGAAAACTGTGAGGTGAACCCAGGACGACCTCTCTGCAAACTTTACTGCAGTAGGCGTTGCCAACAGTACCTGGTACAGACCTACACACATTCCACTTGGCAATTATCTTCTTTGGATAACAGTGACATACACACAGGATACTGGTGTCAGCTATGCGTCCGGCTTCGCTTGCTCTTTATCTGTAAAGGACTTTAACTGCAAAACAGTGTTATTGGTTAACAATCCTCTCATGTCACCTGCTAATGAGCCATCGACCTCCGGCTCTGCAGGCATGACAGCTTTCCACTCTGGCACATGATATGCCATTCCACATACTACTTCGAAGGGGGTGCAACACTTTACATTTGGAACTGTTGTCATGCTCAGCAATGCTAGAGGTAGACAGCAAATGTAACTCATCTGGGTGTCACCCACCAACCTCCTCTACTTATTTCTCGGGATCCCATTGTACCGCGCCACCAGTCATGCTGACTGTGGGTTGTATATGCAATTTACATTCATGGAAATACAAAATAATCCCCCAGGTTGCGTGATTGTCTGGTTCACTAAATGTGTTCTATTGTCACTGTAGCTTCTTTACAGTATGCCAGATCTAGGGATACTTTATTTTACTGGCACCTTTGCCACTGCTGCTGCATCTGGATTCATGGTTGGGAATGCTTCTACCCATTTTGATTATATATATGTAATCACTAAACAGTATTTCTTCCCTTCACATTTATTCAGATGTATGAACTCCATACAAATAGTATGGAACGGTTATGGTGGTGTAGGTAAACTCACTCCCTTCGGTTTAAATGCTCCCTGTGCATGATGTCTACTGCAAATGTGACACGCTGCTCATGATGTTTGTATGTGGTTCCTAATTCCGTATGTTAGGGGTATTCTGTTAACCAACTGTACCATCCCCCCTGTTGAGACATGGCTCTACCCATGGCTCCACAAAGCCGCATATCTGAATACATTAGATGTTAATATTGGCTTTCTCACTGTGGATATGTGCAGTCCGTCTTCAAGGATTGCTCCTCGTCATACCCACGTCGGCTTTTCTGCTTTTGTAGTTGATGTTTGCATTGTTTGTAACATTTCTACATCTAGAATGTCTGAGGATTGTCATTCCTCATTCAAACAGACACTTTCCAACTGTGAGGCTGCTTGTTTTGCAGCTGCATCAGCTCGTGCCTTACCTTTCCTACTGTTATCCTGTTGCTTTGTATGACCTGCACATTTACAATTAGCTACTTTAGTGGGTAACTGAATGGAATCTAATGCATTCAAGATCAATTGCGCATGATTAATCGGTTTACCGGTGGATGTTATCATTCCCCTATTCTTCCACTGCTGCTCATAAACATGCACTGTACAGACAGCATACTGACTATCGGTATAAATGTCCACACATCAGTTTTTCGCTAGAGTACAAGCACGTGTTAAAGCTATCTATTCTGCTGCTTGAGCAGACACGTTATGCTGCAGGGGTTGGGCATCTACAATCTCATTATCAATAACTACTGCATAACCTACTTGATTCGTTCCTGTAGGACTCTGTCTACATGATCCGTACACATAAACTGTCACCTCTGCATCATCTAAGGGTATATCAGTGATATCATGTCTGTGTGGAGTTATTTCATCCATTTCATATAGGCAACTGTGTGGTGTGCCATACACAGGTGTCGGACGTGACGTTGATAGGTTTAATGTTGTACAACGTTCAATCACCATATGAGGTTGACTCAGTGGTATGGTCAAACAAGACAAATGTCTAGCACGGGTCAGGAATGCTATCTTCTCTTGCAGCAGAATGATCGCAACTGCATGAGACATTCTCACAGTGAGAGGGTGGAATAATAACATTAAGGCCGGGGCCTGTACTGCCATGGGTGCTACAACAACTGCCTGTACACAATGTGGCACTGACCATGCCACAGTGTCCAACTGCGATGAGTAGTAAGCTATGGGTCGTTGCTTACTTCCATGCTGTTGCATCAAGACTGACGTCATATATCTCCGCTTACAATCTACAGTCTGACAACATGTGTTATGATTATTCGGGAGACCTAATACAGATGTTGAAGCTATCAATCATTTTAGTCTGCAGAAAGCTGTTTCTGCTACTGGAATCCAGTGTAGTATATGTTGTGCTGCCATAGGTGTATTAAAGATTAAGGCAGACAATAGAGCAGATTCCAAAGCATTGTTTGGTAACCAGCTTTGACAAATGTTAGTCAGCCCAGAAAGGACATCATTCCCTTCTTGGTAGTTGGCTTGGGTGCTTGTGAAATTGCTACCTTCCTATCGTCATGTAATGTTCTACCCTCCTTGGATACCACATATCCCAGGTACTTGACCTGTATTCTCTGTAGTTGCAATTTATGCTTGCTTAATTTATGTCCCTGTTCTGCTGAATATCTCAATAATGCTATTGTATCTTCCATACATTGCTGCTGGGTAGGGGCCGCAAGCAGAATATCATCCACATAAAGTAGAACTTTACTGGCCCCGGGTGGAGTAAACACCGGAATGTAGCTAGCCATCTCCTGTGGGAAAATCGTTGTACTTTCACAGTATCCCTGCGATAGCCGGGTATGGCTGTATCTGTTACCCTGAATGTAAATGCAAAGCAATACAGACTATCTGGATGTATAGGTATTGCAAAGGAAGCATAGCTTATATGTACCACGGTAAGATACTTCTGTGGCGTGTTCATAGCATTCAATATAGTGTGTGGGTCTGGCACCATTGGTACCCTAGGTATTATTACATGATTTACAGCTTGTAAATCCTGTACCATCCGCCATTCCCCCTTTGCTTTTCGATCAGAAGATACAGGGGTATTGCATGGTGAATAGCGATTACTTTGTAGATGGGGAATTCCCTCTGTGACTTTACAGATATCTTCTGGTGTCCACGGTCTATACACTAAGGGAGTTGGGTCCTGGCCTTCCTGTCCTGCATGAGGGTTCGGTACTTCAATTAATTGACAGATATCCTCACTCTGTTCTAGTGACTGTCTTCTTACTTGAGTGTCCCTAGGTATGTTACGAGTTCGGGATGTGGTTTCAATAGCTTCTCTTACATTTGGTCGTTGTGATACCTCTGTTGCCACAGGATAACGTGTGGGGGACTAGCCTGCCCTCCCGCTTCATATCCTGGATGTGGTATCGGAGGAGGTAGGGGGTGGGGGACTGTCGCTACTACTGTATTATGATCTTCTTTGTGTATGTATGATGCTTTCGCATTTCTAGTGTTCTGTTCCCTTCGGTTCACTACCTCAATCCACCTATGTGCTTGACGGATACCCAATTGTCGCTGTTTTGTCGCCTGCACATCTTAGGGCTGCCACCTTTTCAAATGCACAATGTGGGACATTAGTGTTAGGAACGTGTAATTTGCCAGGGCAAAACATACCCACGGCCAGTACATAGGACAGCAATTCACTTTTTGCCAGGAGAGCAACCAATTCTTGTAGCATTTCAGTTGCTTATTCTGTTTATTATGATATTTTGTTGTTCCAGATACAAAATTACTGTTTTATGCTACCATTTAAAAAGATATCTGAGAAATCTTTGTCCTGAGATATCAGGACATTTGCCATTTGTTCGGTTTGTTTGCAGGACACAACTGGCCAAAGAGGGACTGTCCCTCACAGAGTGGGACAGGTGGTTACCCTAGAACATCTGCATCACATTTTCAGAGATTCCAATGTTTCAGTAACGATGTTTTGTCTAATATACCATCAATGTCATATTTATTACCCCATTTTGCAGAATATCTCACATTATGTGCTCTCTGCGATTGCATATACTTCACGTCACCCGTCAAACGCGGATCACATGATCTGTTTGTGCACTAATCTCCCATATCCTCTACACGACTGTTACGTAACCCTTCTCTCGTACCACGTGGTATCTCCTTCCCTGTATCCACTGTAGTGTCTACAATGACTATTTACTCTACTCTGTGTTCCCCTGATCTATGTCCAGATTTAACACTATTTGGATTGGTCTTCGACCTGCTATCACAACTGTTAACAGAAATACAATGTAGTCTGGTCCCTGATCTACAATAGACACAAAGAGGCAAACCCTCCTTACCAGAGCCTCCTGTTTATGACTGCATGTTTTCTTCTTGGGATCCAGTTTTCCACTTTTCAGCCACAGATCAGACAGTGGACAGCCTCTTTACACACAACAATTCAGTCGGAGGTCTTTTCATTCAAGAAGAACCATTTAGGCAAATTCTCCTGCGCAGATGTCTAACCACCCATGCACTCTGACCTGTAGCTTACCAAGGGAATTCCGGCTAAGAAGGACCACAATGTCAAATAAGTTGTTAAAACCAGACTGTAGTAATCAGTAGGCGTTTCTAAGTGACAGTCAATAACACAGGAAGCTCGGGTTCACAACGTTTTAGTAGTGTACACAGGCAGGCAAAATAATATACAGTCCAAGTATGAGAGTTTTGTCTGACTCTATACAGTAAGCAATTTCTTTATATAGTGTTTACATTCAGCTTTTGCCCACCTTACTGACGTGGTCGGTCACAGGGCATTTCCATCACTATGGTCCGCAATAGTCTATACATACGTGGGTGCTGAGGTCGTGCTTTTAAAATGTTTTCCCATGAGAATAACACAGCCTTGCAAGGCACCTGGTCAATTACAGTGTCCTTCTGTAATTGTAGCTGTTTCAAGGACCCTGGACTGTTCCGATACAGTAGTCAGTTCATTTCTTAATACGTTCCTTTGTCTCTCTGGTAAGGAGTTGTACTCTTATCTTCGATAGAGCTCACAAGGCCATCCTCCTCGGGAAGGGGTGATGTTATGCATGTACATACATTTATTTTTCTGTAACCCAGCAGATAATTAATGCTGAGAGACATAAGCCTGCTGTACTGGTTACTGCCAGGGTCAGAATTCGATCACACTACAGCTTAGCTTCACCAATTACATGCATGATCATTTCTACTGCCATATTATACGGTACAATTCAATGCATTATATAGTATTTTGATTCTAAACTGGCACTTCATATGTGTTTCTATATATATTTTTCTAACAACATCCATCCGGCCATATGCATGTTGTTCCGTCCTTTACCTTGACCGTGTGTATTTGGCCGTCTGGCAACGCTACTCTCCACATGTGATGTCCCACCTTCCCCTTCTTTGCCTGTAGCACCCTGTTAGGACGTCCTGTTTGGTAGGCACATGTTCCGCTATATGTGTTTGACTTCTCTGCATAGCTAATCATCGATGCAGTGGTTCAACAACCTGACTTGTCCACATGTGTACAGTTATGTGCACCGTGGCGTGTGCAAACCTATATGGTTTGGACGGGTACATACCACATGCAGGATGTACACATTCTGCACACACATTCACATGCAGCCATTTCCATATCTGTACCTGAGGTGGGTTGGTGACATGTGGGGTACGTATTTGCCCGCGTGGCACTGCCTAACACATACTTCTTACCACATTTCAGGTATGCACATTGTGTGTAGGTGTATAGCTGCACAAGGATGCTAGCTGGTTTGGGTGCACAGGTGTACATGGGTGGGACTTACATGCTACAATGAGGCTATTGTGTATTACATCTGCATGCATGGGTTCTGCTTCTGGATATTACACTTAAACATACGCCATCCTGTGTATGCGACAGACACGTTGCTGGGTGTGGGATATGTTGCTATGCACATGTTTGCCTGTGTTTAGAGTATCTTGGTTCCTTCCTGTTGTTATGTCAACACAGCTACCTGGCTATGTACTCTCACTACTGCTTGTGACCATTATGGTTGACACCTTTTCCAATGCCCATAGTGGGACATGTTTTGTGGAAACATCGGATTTTGCAGGACAACACATACCCACAGCAAGTGGAGTTGACAGAACTTCACTTGTTTGCCATAATATACACTTATTCTGTTAGCATTTGGGTTCCTTATTCAGTTTCTTATGCCATGTATGTGTTTCATATACAAAATATATGTTTTATGCTACTATTACAGGTATATTGCGGGAATATTTTTGGCAGGGAATCTCAGGTCATTTGCCAGTTTTTCGATTTTTGCCGGGACACAACTGTCCAATGCGGGACTGTCCATGGCAAATTGGGACAGCTGGTAACCCTGGTGACCATGCCCATGTCGCTACTGGGGTTGCCACCTTTTCCAGTTGCCAAGGTGGGATATTTTCGGGACTCACATCTGATTTTACAGGCCGACACATACACACGGTCACTATATAGCATAGAACTTCACTTGTTTGCCTAAATAAAAGCTTATTGTTGTGGCAGTTTGGGTGCTTATTCTGTTTCTTGTGACATTTAGGTATTTCAGTTACAGAAATAACCAATTCATGCAACCATTACATTAAATACGGGATATCATTATGTCCTACAATCTTAGCACATTTGCCAAATATTTTTTATCGGGACACAACTGCCCATAGAGGGACTGCCCCTCGCAAAGTGGGACAGGTGGTAACCTTAGTCGCTACTCCTATGTCGGTGCGGCGCGCTGACATGCTGCGGTACACCTTCTCTGGGTATGACCACTGACGGTGCATTGCGGGACAAACGCGGTCTTAAGCGTATCCTTTGCTCCTTGGACGGGTACACTTAGGGCTTCGTGGGTTGTATTTGCTTCTCCGTTTAGTTGGGACGGGTACTATGTTGCATACTCTACGTGCGTTTCATTCTGCATGGGCCCTGGCTGCTGCCATTACTATTATGGGCGGACCATGGCAGTCAGCACATTAGGTTGCTCACCGCCTGCCGGCTTAGCCACGCCTCCGGACGCATCCTACTTGTGCTCGCTCACGTACACTACGCAAGTGTCTGTGTTTGCGGCGCGCTCTCATTACTATGCATATGGCGCTACTACGCCGGCTATTCACTGCACCGCCGGCGCAGCCCTTACGCCAGCCTTGCGCCGAGCTTCATGAATCCCGGGGTTAGTTTATTCATTTTCTTTGATCTAAGAGCAAGTTTATGCAGGCTTAAATAGTTTACTTAATATGCTTAAATTTTAGGTTTTTCCAGGTTTATTGAAAATGTATTATTTAGAATTTCAACATATTTTGTATTTAAGTTTAGATTGATAATGTCATTTTGTTTTAGATTTAACTTTGGTGTGTTTATTTTGGCCTGCAGTGTATTCAATTGTTTTGTCCCATTCTCTTGTTCATATGTTCATAGGTAGGTACTAGGCTATTGGCCCTAGGGCCTATATAAGCCTAGCCAAAAAGGTACCCTGGCTTTCACCACCCAAGAAAATTATTTTCCTGTGTCTCTGTCAAGCAGAGCCACAGAAGTGATGCCTGGGGTGAATTTCCTGTTTCACATCCAATCATCAAGATTTTTCTTGAAGAGTGCTAATGAGGAGCTCTGTTTGACATAGATAGGTAGTCTGTTCCAGAGTATGGGAAGTCTCTGGGACAGAATCTATCCCTCCAGCATGTTATGTTTATTGTGGAGACAAGGTTTAGGTCACTAGAGCATGTAGCTCAGAAGGATTGGGATTTCTTTAAGTGGAACATGTCCAACAGCTCTGGCTTTGTATGTTAGGCAGAGATCACCTCTGAGTAGGCGATACGCAACGGAATAAAGCTGGAGTTTTTTGAGATGGTCTGTGTAGGGCATCTGTTTGAGGCCAGTAATCCTCTCTGTGAAGTATTTCTGTGGCCTTTCCAGTTGTTGTAGATATCTTGTGAGGTACATACCAAAAGGGGCGTTGCACTCTATAATGGGTCTAATGAGTGATGAGTAGAGGGGAACAATGACCTATTTTTTTCTGGATGAGAAATCGTTTGTGATGAGGTATGCCACATAGAAGGATTTCCTGACCACTGTGGGAATGTGATTATCAAAGGAGAGACTATTGTCCACCTGTGTCCCAAGGTCTCTTATCTCACTTTCGGTGTTAAATAGACTACCGCCTATGTGGTAGTTCATGGGTACAGAGTTTTTACCAAAGGGGATGACAATGCACTTTTTGGCATTGAGCTTGAGGCCATGGCTTTGACACCAGGCATCTGTCTCAGTGAGGGTCTTTTGTAGGATGTCCACATTGTTAGGAATTTCAGTTATGGCTCCTGGTTTGCAGTCATCTGCTAACTTAGTTAGCCAAAGACCTTCTGTGTTAGCCTGTACTTCAGAGAAGAAGATACCAATCAGGAGAGGACCCAGGACTGAACCCTGTGTTACTCCACTTGTCACTGGTCTGAAGTCTGATTTGGAGTCAGCTACTTTCACAGTGTGCGTTCTGTCAGTAAGCCAGTTGGCAACCCATCTTGTGACATATGGATTTATACCTAGTTTAGTGAGTTTATCTATAATTCCAGAGTGGGGGATGGTGTTGAATGCCTTGACGAGATCTAGATAGACTGTGTGAACCACCTTACCCTCATCTATGGCTTTGGTGACTGCTTCAAAGAAGTCTATCAGGTTTAGGAGACATGATCTGCCTTTTAAAATCCCAAACTGTGTGGGGTCCAGAGTTTGGAGATCTCCAATTTCTTTGTTTATGAGTTCCATGATGATACGTTCCATGGTCTTGCAGACCAGACTCATCAGGCTAATGGGGCAGTAGTTCCCGAGGTCTGTCATGGCTCCCCCTTTGTGGAATGGGATAACTGTCGCGGTGTACCATTCAATGGGCACAAAGCCTGAGGTGAGGCTATGACTGAACATGGTACTTCGGTGGGGTGTAATTAATGTAGAAAGCAGCCTGGGATGTTGTCAGATCCCATGGATGCTGTGTTCTTGACTTTGGTGAGTGAGGTTTTTACCTGGGCAGCTGTGATTACAGGAACTTTGCATTCCTCTGGTATAGAGATGGGCCCTTTAGGGGGTGAGAAGGGAGTAAAGTTAGCACTGAACCTATCTGCCAGGATGTTGGCAATATCAGTTGGTTCTGTATATTTAGTGCCATTGTGTTGTAACTCAGAGCAGGTCTGAGTGTTGCCATTGAGATTCTTGACATAGCTATAGACTGCTTTGTGGTTTTCTTTAGAATCAGTGTCGATTTTGTTTTCATAACTAGCTTTGGAAGATTTTATGAGGGATCTCAGCTTCTTACAGAGGCTGACCAGGGAGTTCCTCCAATCATGGGACTTTACTCTTTTTTTGCAACAGTTTCTTTCTTCTGTTATAGAGTTTGTTTATGGCAGAAGACCACCAGATTGGCTTCCTTTTTTGGAGGATAGCATCTTGGTTCTGTTAGGGATAGCAGGATCCATGCACTCGTGTAAGTGCTTATAAAGTGCCTTTGTGTAGGATTCAGCAGTCATACCTCTGTTCTCCATCTGCATGGGTGTCATGAAGTTCGCCACATCTGTCTTAAGAAGTGTGAAGTTGGCTTTGGAGAAATTTTTTATGGTTGTTTCTTTAATGAGGGGTGGGGGCGGGATGTGGATGTCTAATGTGATTAGCTTGTGGTCGGATCTGACCAACAAGGAATTGACCCCGGGTGTGGAACACTGGTTACCCATGTTGGTGATGACCAGGTCTAGGATATTGCTGCCCCAGGTGGGGGTGTGGATAAGTGGATCCAAGGCACTGGAATTTATGAATTCCATTAAACGTTGAGCAAAAGAGTTGGCACATGAGTAGTTCTCCCAGTAAATAGTGGGGTAGTTGAAATCACCCATTATTACGGTGTTGGATTGTACCCTAATATTTTCCAGTGCATCAAAAAAAGAGGCTTGGGAATCCCGGGGCATGGTGGGGGGTCTGTAGCAATCTACAATCTGGATTGTGGTCTTGTCCAGAGTTAGTTGAACTTGAATAATCTCGGATGCATTATGCTGAGCAACTAGCTTGGAGGTGTGGATATCCTTAATGAATGTGGACACATGTCTGCGTTTACTGTTTCAGTCTGGGTTAGGTGGCCAAAAGGTGTGGTAGGAATTATAGCCTGGTAATGCAGGGGTGCTTTCTGGAGCTTTGAATCAGGTCTCTGTCACTGCACAGATGTTGATGTTCTCCATTTTAAGGAGTGCCTCGAGTGAGTGCATTTTGAGGTTTAGACTTCTAACATTGAGTAGCATTACGCTCAGATTTTGCTTACTTGTACCTGTTACAGTGGTGAATTTGTCATTTGAACCTTACCTAAAAAAGGCACTATAGGAGTGGCAAGAGCCTTTGACAGTATCTGGAATCCCAAGGGTGACAGGTGCAGGCCATCTCTGGCAAAGCATCGTGGTCTGTCAATCATGTCATCTCAGGCAGACAGATACTGGATTCCCTTAGAGTGACACCAGAAGCTTAGCCAATTGTTGAAGTAAATCATTTTGTCCTTGTACGTGGTATCATTCTGGGTGATGGCAGGATGCTACTCAGGGCTAGAGTCATACCTGCCTGGGCTACAAGATTGGAGAGCTCCTCCATGTTTCTTTTCATGTAGTCCAGGGAGGTACATCTCAGGTAATTCACAACAACATGGACAATGACAGAGTCATATTTATACTTGTTGTGGAGTGACCATAGTGCATGCATTATGTGGTGGATCCTGCCACCCAAAAGGCAGCTGACAGTAACTTTCTCCTTGTTTAGCCTGGTGAGTGGAACATCAGTGTGTCTGACTATAGAGTCACCTATGACTAGAGTGTTGGGTACGTTATGCCTTATGGGCTGTAGTTGAGTGCCACACTGAGTTTGTGGGCTATGTGTCATTTGGGTTCTGTTGGGGGGTGGAGGTTGCTTGCATTTCTGCTTTAGAGATCTTGGTTGTTTGAGCAGATTTTTATTGAGAGCCTCCATGAATGTAGGCGTGTGTTTTGTGCTTCTATGTGTGTGCTTTTTGGTGGTGTAGGATTTAAGGGACTATGTGATGAGTGTAGTGTGGTGCAAGTGTTTACCTTCTCCTCTTGATTGTCTAGTCCAGTCTTCAGTGAAGAGAGCTTTGCTTCCAGTTTGGTTATATAAGTACATTTCTCACAGGTTGTAGTGTTGGGTGGTAGGAGGAGAGGGGTGTCTGTGTACATGAGACAATTGCTGCATTGCTCCAAGATGCCCAGATTCATCAGGTAGACAGGAGAAAACACTGGGAGCTGACCTTTAGACATGCCTGGATCGGTGCTTATTTATTAAGTACTAAAAACTGTTTTCTTCTAGACAAGTGAGGAAAGTTGAGTGCTGTAGTAATTTGTAGCTTATTTAGTGCTTACAACAAGTTCTGAACAAGTGCTGAGCTCAAAGAAACAGATTTGAGTGCTAAAACTAAAAAGCTGGCTAGTTGCAAGGGAAAATTTGAAGAGCAGACTTTATGGCACCAGCAATAGTTTAACGTTAGTTAAGTGAGTGGGTGGGGGGGGGCTCAGGAGCTTAGAAACAGTCCTGGATACAGAAAATCTGTATCTGGACTACACTTGTTCCAGGAAAGGGGGAAACAAGCTTAGAATTTTTTTTCAGTAAAGTGGAAATGGAGAAAGCTGGAACAGAATTTAATTCAAGATTAAGAATCTGAGTGGGTTGGCCTTCACAAATGTTCTCTATTAGATTAAATGAACTAATGAGACTAGACTAGGAGGAATGTCACAGATCAAATATACAGTATGGGTGGGCAACTGCAAAGCCACCAAGTATAAGAACACCACAACAATAGGGAGGGGGAGTGGGAAACTATTATAGCTACTAGCTGTAGCCACTAAATGAAAGTTTTAAACAGATCAAAGAGCAAGCAGAATTTAAAGAATGTTTTTAACTACAAACAGACTAGACTAGAACACAGAAACCTCAAAAAAATAAAAAATGCACAGAAAAGCATGGATAGAGCACTCACAAACAGAAAATACAACTCTCGGTATGAAAAAGCAGTTTACAGATAAGTAATTCAGTAAACATGCAATTAGAGTAATGAAAAAGTATCTAGTAATGAACAGTTACAACAGTATAAAACAGTACAGAAATGCAGTGAAACATTAAAAAAAGCTTTATAACAATGCAAAATGTAATAAATTAACTGTATAGCACAATTATAAGTGTCACATAAGTGTAATTGAATGAAATAAGTGTAATAAATAACTTAGCCTGCTCTTGGAATCTTAAGGAATTTCTGCTTAGTTTCAGTAATGAATTATGGAAAAACCCACAAGTAATGCCTAAAGTAATATACCAGCTTGTAACTCTTCCACTGAAGTAAGCCTTTAGTGAATCCCACAGGACAATGTCAGATACTTCACCATTCATGTTTATTTCTAGGAAATGTTTGATCTCTTTAACACACCAATCCTTGAATCCATTTACTTTAATAATGCATACTAGTAATCCCCTGTGATATATTAAATTGTCAGTTTTAAAAATAGTATTAAATACTATAGCATTATAGTTCAATAATGGACATGAAACTATTGACACTTGTCTGATATGTGATAACAGATTGTTTGAGACAAAATTTATCAATATTTGTTTGTGTACCATATCTATATGATTAATGGGAAAATTAAAGTGAGTTTGTTTTCCTTAGCTCACATATATATATATATATATATATATATATATATATCCTGTGAATTCATTTGATTTACAAAAATTGTTGTGTTTGGCTGAAGATATGATTCTCAGCTTTCTAGCTGCAATCTTCTGATAAAAATACAATTAAAATCACTAGTCATTATGACTTCACCTTTCATGTTATAGGCTATAGTGTCCATTTTTTTGTATCTTTAGCTGACAACCCTGGAATCCAATAAGGGTTCACCAATGTATATAATGTTCTGTTCCACTCAGTTATAACAATGCTTAACATACCATTTTTTATCAATATAGAGATAATTTACTTTAGGTATTACTTGTGAGTTCTTCCATAAAATGAGAGTGCTTCTTCTTTTAGCTCAAAAGCCAGAGACTGCTAAAAACAAATAATTCTTTAATAAAAGTTTATTTACATCTTTATTAAGTAAATGTGTTTCCAGTAGAAATACTATATGAGCTTTATGTAATTGCAGATATTTGAACAGACTCCTCCTCTTTACTGGCTTATTCAACCATTAATATTAATAGGTATGCATTTAAAATCAGACATTTATATGAGAGAGAGAGAGAGAGAGAGAGAGAAACATATTTATAGTGAAATTACATTTATTTACAGGACTTATTGTGTGCTTTGTATATATAACAATATGAAATCTTCAATTATTGACAAAACATTTAAAACAAGTAAAAATTTACCTAATGATATAACCATAAAACATTCTACCATGGAATAATGTGTTCCTAGTTTGCTGAAAAAGATGAACAAACTACCTCTTAAACTCTCCATTAGACTAACAAGGCTTAGCTCATGCTTTTGATTCATATTAATGTTTCTCATATTTTTAGTATACATCATCTTAAGAAAGCCTGTCAGTGAGTTATTATGAATAAGACAATTTAAACAAGTGTTCATAATCTTTATTATATGTTGACCAAACAGAATATCTCAACAATCATCTTTCTCTTTACCGCACCTCAGATTATCTTCATGGTCTACTATAAGGATGAAGTCAGTTGTTATTTTCATATTTATTAATTTACAGGTCAGATGATTTTCTAATTTTTTCTATTTTATTTACTATGTGTAAAGTTGTTCATAGGATCATAAATTCATAAGTCAGTACCAGGATAACTGCTCTCATGGGCCATTTGAAGCTCAGCCATTTACCTCATGTGTGAATCAAACCCTGCACCTTGTATCTATTAGTTGAACACCATAACCACTGTGCAAACCTCCCAACCTTGTGGGCATGTTTATAGTCTCTAACTATATACATATGTACTTTTTCTGATCTCTTTCTGTTTCTGTTTGTATACTATGTCTTGTACTATTACTATATTCCTAGGTTTTATATATTTAACTGTAATCCTGGTGTATATCCACGGTGGTACAGTGGTAGCATTGTTACCTCACAGCAAGAGATTCTCCTGTTCGATTCTCGCCTGGAGTGCCTTCTGTGTGGAGTCTGCATGTCCTCCCCGTGGTCGAGTGGCCTCCAAAATACATGCGTGAATGGGTGTGCCTTCGCTGAAGGGTGGGCATTGGGCTAGCAACTTGGCACCATAAAAAGTGCCTGCCAATCATTAGCAGACTGGACTTCTGCTGTGGCAACCCGTAACCAAGAAAAGACCAACAACAACTACTGTAATCCTAGTGTAGGATATCATATAATAGAACATTTATATTTACCCTTATATATTTGATACTCTTTAATCTAGTACTACTGTTAAAACCAGTCACAATTTTTCCTTAAATGTTATGTCTAATAGTATCTGAACAAATATCCGAAAAATCTCCCTTTTTAAGAATCAAACTTTCCACAATAAATTTTTCTGAGCTATTAAGTTCTGTTATCATTAAAAAGAGACAATACCAGAGAAACACAATCCTAATTTTTTTATTAGAAGTGTCTTTCTATAGGCTAGTATATAAACTATCTTTTGGTATACTGCAAGCATTCAGAACTATGTAATAACTGAGGGTGGTTTAGAATGCAATTCACTGTCCTTTGCTTATTATCTAACTTGTATTCATTGACATCTTAATCTTAACATATGATTCAAAATATGATTATTTACTTTTGGACAGGAGGAAGTAACCTGGATAGTTTTTAGAATTTTCAGAACTCTCGCAGCATCACAAAAGTGCTCATTACTCTAAGTTGTTTAAATTAAAGTTGGTTTTCATGATAAAGGCTTGAAAATGAACAGTTCATCAGTTATAATTTACATAAAAAATGGTTGCAACTGAATCCAAGCCACCTCTGCCCTACACATCAATCCCTTAAACACCTCCAAAGCACTAAAAAAACAACAACAAAAAAATTCAAACCACTAAAAACTTATTGTATATAAAGACATAGCATTTAATTATTCAGGAAGCATTATTTGTATTAGATGTTTAATATAAAGCTGACTGAGATTTTTTAAAGGAGACACAGCATATAAACTTGTATTAAAAGAATGATTGTTATGTGTGATCCAGGTTTAAGTTGTAAAAGTGTGAATGTTACTCTAATTATTTGAAATAATTCTAATAATAACTTTTATATATGTAAAAAGCTACTTTTTTTATACTTTGAGGAAGATTGAATAAAGCTTACGCAATCATTTTTACCATGTGAACCTTGAGCTCGTGAAAAGTTTCATATCCAGTAAACTCCGTGCAGCGACACTCATCTGTGCACACTCACATGCAAATATGGAAACTTTTGTGGCATGCAAATTGCATATGTAGCCGAATTGTATGCTAATGAAGCCAATCAACATGGTGGAGTAATTCAACAACCTTTAAAGCAACCTTGTAGACTCTGTGTCTGTGTTGGCTGTGTATTCCAAAACTTTCCAAATACAGCCACGGAAAGGAGTCTACGCGGAAACATGAGCTAGTAAAAGCTCTTACATTTGTACAGAACTGCCCTTAACATGTAACATCACACATATTCTGACCTAACTACACAGGGTGGATGCCAGAAAATCAGTGTAAAAATCATAATAATGTAATTTTAAGTGCCATGACATAAATGTAGCTTTGTTCCCGCACCCCCAAATGAAGAATATACTTGTAAGTAATGCAAGCTGCTAAAATGTGTAAACCTCCAAAAAACAGAGTATTATATTGTAATGTAAGCATATGCAGGATGCAGCTTATGCATTACAGTATTAATCAGTTACAACATTGGGCTGTTGTGCAGTTTCCCTGCCTACATGATTACTAACCATATAGATTCTGGGCTGTCAGCATGGTGAAGATGTAAATGAGGTCAAAACTCATTAGAAATGTTGAATCTCAAAAAAGAGTTACCATAGGTTCATATGTTCATAGGCAAGTACTAGGCTATCGGCCCTGGAGCCTATACAAGCCCATCCAAAAAGGTACCCTGGCTTTTGCCACCCAAGAAAATGATTTTCCTGTGCCACTGTCAAGCAGAGCCACATAGGTGATCCCCGGGGTGAACACCTTGTAGAGATGTTCGCTTTGTGTAGGTACTTCCACAGTGTTCGTGTTGAATGCATGGGTACAGTGAATGCTGACATCGGGGGAGGGGTGTCAGTTTTTTTTTTACTTTTGCCATTGTTTGCACAATATGGCATTTAGTGCAACCATGAGAAACAGAGGAATGAATGGCAGGTTTCTCTGTGTTGTTATGTAACTATTCTTGTGGCAGCACATGTGTGTTAGGGCTGGAATATAGATGGTCCTGGGTTTGACTACAGGGTGTGCAACCTTTCCTTTACGTTTTATGGTCCATGTTTGTGGGATATCCTGAGAATGGAGGAAATATCAATTTTCCCTATGTTTACCTTATTTATGTGAAGGTGTACATAGCTGCACATAGCTCACTAATGAGCAAGTAAGAGGTGTGTTTAATAGATGCTAGTTATATAGCATAAGCAGATTAATTTCATGTTAATCAATCAATCCAACATGGTGGAGCTATTCAACAATGTATACAGTATCTATGTAGCCTTGATCTTGGTTTTTCCTTTATCCTTCAATACCATTGGAGTAGAGAAAAGGACATTTTAACTGACAATGCTAAGGGCCGTTGTAGATATTCTACATCTGCATGTGCTAGAGGCTGAAGCCAATGCTGCTGGTGCTGCTGACAATAGGCCTAGACTAAGAAAGAGAAGAGTGTTAAGGCCTTGGGTAACTTTCCAGGTGCTACATGAGTTGGAGATTGTAGAGCACTACAGGGTGAAAGGGGACATGTACAAGAACTCTGTGAGCTCTGCTACCCTCAACTCAGAGCCAAAAGCAACTGAGGGGAACCCATCCCCAGGAAACTAAGGTATGTGTAACCCTTAGAAAATTAGCTACAGGCACCTTTTAAAGACCGACTGGTAAAATGATGGGTCTGTCACAGGCATCAACCTCTAGGATCTTCCACCAAGTTCTGTATGCTATGTTCATATATTCCAGTGAGAAAATATTTTTCCCCATACTTATGAAGAGAAGGCCAATAATATCTACCTGTTTTATTTCCATGTAATGTCCTTTAAATCTTTCCCTGATTAACTCTTCTACTTAATATTCGCCTTCTCCCCTCCTTATTACTGCACCTCCATACCCCCCACCTGTTTCTTCTTGTATTTTTTGGCAAGATCTTTCCTTTGTGCCTCCATTAGTCCCTGTTGAGTGTCTTTGTGCTGTAACATATTTACTCTCCAATTCCATTTTTATTGCTTTCTCTTATATGCAGTGTTTCTCTTCTACGTTCATGTTTTCTGGCTTCCATCTGTATGACCTCCATCTCTCACTCTCTCTCTAGCTAATCAATCCCCCTTTCTTCTTTAATTCTCTTCTTTCCTTCTGCTCTCATCAGTTTTCCTCTGACAGTGACTTTACCCCATCCTAAAAGTGTTCTTGCAGTTTCTCCCTCTCTTTTCCCTTGCCTTGTAATGACTTGTAAAAGTAAAGACTACTCCTTGCATTATATCTTTCTCCTCCCTTTTCCCTCATTTTCCCTCATTTATAGCTAGCCTACCCCCATCACCTCTCATTGTTTGCTTTTTCTGCACCCTTAACTTAAGTCTCAGGGCTTAAGGTTAATGTCTGATATATGACCCTCCTGCATTTGGATATCTTTGGATATCTTCCATTATTTCCATTAGATGGCTATTCCCTAAAAACATGTCTAACCTACTTACCTTTACCAAAATATTTAATGTAAAGGGGTACTCAGTCTCATTTGGATTGCTTTCCAGTGCCCCCCCCTATCTTTCATTCATATTTCTAGTTCTTGTCTCATCTTTCTGTTTTATACCCTCCTTCCATTCAACCTGTCTTTTTCTGGTTCTATTATGACATTGTAAACCCAGTCCTACTATCACTATTCCACTTCCTTAATCTTGTCTGGAGCCAAGTTGCAAAAAATTTCTTAGAGTCCTTCTTTATCATTGTTTGGTGCATATACATTTCCTCTTGTCCAGTGTGCACCTTCCAACCTTCACTTTTAGATAGTCCATCTGTCTATTCCACTTTTTATTATTTTCTCTGTGGCTGCCCAAAGTTGCCTCTTAAACACATTTGCTGTCCCCCTTTTGCTTCAGCCTCCCTTTTGTCCATTTCTCCCTCTGGGTAGTCATAAAACAGTATCTTCTCCCTCTTCTCTAATTTTCAGTTTTGTTTCTTTTAATTTTCAATATGACAGTGCTTCCCCATCCTCTTTCATTTTACTTCATTCTCCTCCTCCATCTTCTGATAGGATTCTATGAACCCCCAGTGTCTCATCTAATTATATATATTTCCCTTGTTCTTTTTGTCTACCCCTCCCCACATTCACCTTGCTGTCATCCAGCATTCTCCTTCCTCTGAACCAATCTGAGATGAACCACTCCTCACCCTCCATGGTCTCTGGATTCCTGGCTTTTTGGCTCTTGTATGTGCAAGGGAATACCTTTATTTATGAGGTGAGCCATGTAGAAAGTCTTCCGTACAATGGAGGTAATGTGTTGGTCATAAGTGAGGTTGCTATCAGCGTCAGTGCCCAAGTCCCTCACAAATGATTGCATGCTTAGTACATTGTTATTAATGTGATTAGTAATGGGAATGCCATTTTCCCCAAAGGGGATAATGATGCATTTCTTGGCATTTAGTTTGAGGCCATGCTTCTAGCACCAGTCGTTAGTTTGGCTAAGGCCATCCTGGAGAATGTTCACATCACTAGGGGAATTTAAGACAGTGCCCAGATTGCAGTCATCTGCAAACTTGGTCAACCACAGACCACTGATTTTTGCTTCCACCTCAGAAAAATGTATCTCAAACAGTAGAGGTCCCAAGACTGATCATTGGGGTACACCACTCGTTACGGGTCTACTACTAGTGTTGGCTTCCCCTACTTTGACTGAGTGGATTCTATCAGTGAGCCAGTTAGCTACCCATCTAGTAACATATGGGTTGATGCCTAGCTGGGAGAGTTTATCTATTATGCCTGAGTGGGAAATAGTGTCAAAGGCTTTGGCTAGGTCAAGGTAGGTGGTGTGCACCAGTTTCCCCTCAGCCATGGCTTTGGTGACTGTTTCAAAGAAGTCGACCAAGTTTAACAGGCATGATCTCCCTTTGACAAAACTAAACAGTGTGGGGGTCAAGCATTTGGAGGTTGCCAGTGTCCATGATAATGCATTCCATGGCCAATATAAAAGAGGTGGAGAATTTGGGTATAAATATGATTTTGTAGACAGAAGTAGACAAATTGTAGAACAAATGGATAATATTGTGTTTGGGGTTGTTTGGAGTATTTGGAAAATAAGAATAAAAGCAATTCTGTTTAATATGGTTTGTAGTTTGGCAGAAATATTTAGTAAGGTAAGAATGTGGTTGTGGCACCAAGTGTGTGTTTGTGTGTGTGTTGGGGGATGGAATTAATGAAGGATTCTATATTTTTTATTATCTTCTTTTGTCTTCTTATTGTAGGAATTTTTATTGTGAATCATTTCTAAGTTTGTAAATAGTATAAAATAAAGGACCCTTTTATTGTCAGCTCAAGTAGATGGGGCCTGAAATTACTGTCTCATCTGAAGGATGACATACTCTGTTGTGCAGTAGCCCTCCTTATACTGCACAGCAGTGCCAGCAGTCCATCTAATTTATGTGGGAATAGAACCCACAACCTTCTGTGCCCAAAGGAGGTGTGCAGCCTGTTGTACCATCAACACTGAAAAGTCCTCTAAACTCATAATCTTTAAAAAAGCTCTGAAATCTCATATAACCTATTATTATAAATAGATTCATAGGTGTGTACTAGGCTAATGGCCCTGGAGCCTTTACAAACCTAGCCCATAGGATTACCCTGGCATCATGACACCCGACCTTAGTTCCCAGTGCTTCTGTCGAGTAGAGCCACTGAAGTGATCCCCAGGGTGAATTTTCTATTTCCCATCCACACATCGAGATTTCTCTTGAAGAGAGCCAGTGAGGTGCACTGTTTGACATGTATTGGAAGTCTATTCCATAGCATGGGCAGTCCATGGGTTATGAACCTGTCCCTCCAGCACATTCTGTTGATTGTGATAATGAGGTTGAGCTCTCTGGAGAGTGTGGTGTGGAGGGAACTGGGATTTCTTTAGATGTAGCATTTCTAACAGAGCTGGGTCAGACATGGCAAGTCAAGCAGAGATCACCTCTAAGTAGGCGATATGAGACAGAATAGTTGGAGTTTTTTGAGTCTGTCCATATAGGACAAATGTTTAAGGCCTAGGGTCCTCTTTGTGAGGTACTTTTGCAGTCTCTCCAGTTCTTGCATGTGTCCAGTGAGGTACATGCCAAATAGGGCATTGTACTCAATGATTGGCCTTATGAGGGAAGAGTAGAGGGACTCAAAGACCTCTTTCTTCCTGGATGCAAATCCCTTAGTAATGAGATGTGCCACATAGAAGGACTTTCTGACCACAGTGGCAATCCGGTGGTCAAAAGAGAGGCTGCTGTCAACCTGTTTTCCCATATCTCTTATAACGCCTTCTGTGTTCAGTGAACTACCATTGATGTGGTAATTCATGAGAACTGGGTTTTTCCCAAAGGGGATGATGACACATTTTTTGGCATTGAGCTTAAAGCCATGGTTCTTATACCAGTCGGTTTCAGTGAGGCCTTTCTGTAGGATGTCAACATCACTTGGGGAGTTAACTCATTACAGCCAAGTGATGTCTCCAGGCATTTCTGCAGTTACCTCCTACTGCTCCTCTAGGCGTCAAATATTGCCTGTTCATATTTGCATTAATAATTCCAAAACCATGTTACATACAAGGTATTGGAAAATTTTATCTTGAAGCATACATGATAGCAAACACAATTGTATTGATATATGACCTCTGTCAATGGGTATTTGTTAAAAATGTAAGGTGATAACTTCAACTTTTAAATGCTGAAGCCACGCCTACTAGGGGTTAAAGGTACACACTCAAAAGAGCTGTACTGGAGGGAATGAGTAATGGCTCCCAACTTACAATTGCCTGTGAACTTTGCCAGCCAGAGTTCCTTCATGTCGGCTTGGACACTTGAGAAGTAGATACCAAACAGCAGAGGACCCAGGACCAATCCCTGTGGGACTCCACTCATGACTGGTCATCAGTCTGATTTGAAGTCAGCTACTTTCACACTGTGGGTTCTATCTGTGAGCCAGTTTGCAACCCACCTAGTGATATAGGGGTTGATGCCTAGCTTAGTGAGTTTTTCTATGATTCTTAAGTAGGGAATAGTATCAAAGGCCTTAGCCTGATAAAGGTAGGCTGTATGAACCACCTTGCCTTCATCCACAGCTCTGGTGAATGACTCAAAGAAGTAGACCAGGTTTTGCAGGCATGAATACCCTTCACAAAACCAAACTGTGTGGGATCTAGCTATTAGGTCCATGATGATGCGTTCCATAGCTTTACATATCAGACTCATCAGGCTAATGGGGCAATAGTTCCCAGGGTCTGTAGTCGCTCCTCCTTTGTGGAGAGAGATGACTGTAGCAGTGTGCCATTCGGTAGGGACAAAGCCTGAGGTGAGGCTGTGATTGAACAGGGCACACAGGTGTGGTGCCAGTTCACTCTTTAATTCATGTAGAACACAGCCAGGGATATTGTCAGGACCCATAGAAGCTGTATTCATGGCCTTGGACAGTGCTGTTTTAACCTGTGCAGCAGTAATACTGGGTGCCTGGCAGTGGCAGCTCATGCTATTGGACTGCAGAACTGCAGCCCCCCAGCTGAAAACCAAAATAAAAAAATCCCAGAACTCACAAATGCATGCTTGGAAACTCAAATCTGGACTACTGTTTAACCAGTATAGATTCAGAAGAAGGCAGCAGTCTTACAGATGCCCCAGAAGTCTATGAGGTTACAACCGCATAGACTGGAAGGGGATCAGACTGCAAGGTCTACAGTCTGTACAGGACAGGAGCTTATAGAAATGCTTTGAATAAGGGTTATTGCTAAATGGGACTGCTTTGAATGAAGCTTGGGCATTATAGCACATGGGCTTGCAACAAGCAATATCCAGGTACTTTAGTGGTGTGTTTGTGAAATGTCCCAGTTAATTATAACTGGTGGCTAGGAAGAGTAACTCAGGTTCAAACCCTCAACGTTTGGGCAGGTTTCAAGAATCTGAATTCCCTACCCACCACCACTTGTGAAAAGCATTCAGATTTTTGTCTCATATTTTTGGTCTGTTCTGGTCCTCATACAATCTGTGGTTTTCTGGATTTTCAGGCATTTGAATTTCAGATTTCATATTCTTCAGAAAGTACATGGTAACACAAAACATTTTATTCTAGCATTTTTTTAGAAATTCAGTTTATAAGATCAATATTTGAAATTTGTCCCTATTTTTGGGGCTGTATTCCCTCATTATTGGCTTTGTGCAGTTTTTATTGTTAAGAGGTTGAGAGCTATGTTGAGAACTGAATTCAGTGAATATGTTTGGTGCTGTATTCCCCCATTATTGTCTTTGTCCAGGTGTTTTGTGCAAGGAGGTTGAGAGCTATGGTGAGAACTGAATTCACTAAATGATAGCCATTTAAGTTTCATTCTTCCTGTCTTTCAAGAAGCAGCTGATATGGCATAGTGGTATGTTTTTCTGACTGTAGTGCACAGAGTTTTGGGTTCAAGACTTGGCAGTAAAGTGCATGACAGTAGTACAGCATTTTATTCTAGCAACTTTCCAAGGTTATACAAGCAACATTTAAAACGTGTCCCTTTTTTTTGGGCTTTTGTCCCCCCCCCTCAATAAATGTTGCCTTTTTCTAGATTTCTTGTGCTCATGTGCTGCAAAGTTGAGAGATACAGTTGAGTGTCAAGTGGATTTTACAAGGAGCTAAGAGCTTCAGGGGAAGAGGAGTTTAGTGCTGCTGATGCCAAGTCTGCTTGCATTGTTAATAGCACAGCAGATGGTGTACTTGCTTTCAGTGCAGAAGGCTGTGGGTTCTACTCCCACAGTATGAAGATGCATTGCTGATACTGTACTATGTTATACTTTTAAAGGAGGTGGTTTCTGCAGTCCTGAGAATGTCCTCTTTGGTGGAGATACCTAGTGACTACCAACCATCAGGTTGTCATCTATTTCCTATTGCAATATTACTAGCTTATCATTTTTTTTAATGTAACATGGGCAATTTATTTCTCAAGGGCAACAGGCACTTTATTTGTAGATGAAACAATGAAAGCTGTTTGCAGCAACCTCTTCATTAGCTGCAGATCTCTTTAATGTTTAATTATTAGTATAATTATTAAACAATAAAGTTGTTTGCAGCAACCTCTTCATTAGCTGCAGATCTCTTTAATGTGGAATTATTTAGATGACTTTTACTTCTGCAAAGATTGTGCACATTTACTGATACTGGTGGATTGTACAAGTGTGAGTAGACTTTTTATGATGGAAATGTTCTGAATTGGGCAGTTTTGTCATTATTGGTGCATGCATTTTGTTTCATTGTTTACTGGAAAAATGTTCAAAACAATAAATTTAAAATGCCCTCTAACAACTGTAATGTATAATGCAAGGAATATAATTTAATACAATCAGGAAGGTGTATCAAAGAGCACATTTATGTGCAAGGGGCCTGTGATTTGAAAATATCCCAAAGTTAAATTTTATCTGCCACTGGCCAGTTGTATTTTCTTTGAATTTGGGTTTCAATGCTGTTTCAATGAATGTGAGTTTCAAGGGCAGAGAAGTTTTAATGCTAAATCTATTTTCATTGTGAGACTGCAGTGCTTTGTTAAGCAGATGTCTATTAATGTTTGTGCTGTAAAATGTAAAATAAAACCTTTAAATGAAATCCAAATCATCATAGAAGTAAAGCAGTATGCACATTACAGTGTTTATGGTAAATGGGGTGAAATAGCCAAGCAATGGGACATTGAAATGGTTGCAGGGGGGAGGCCCCATTTGATCATGATTTTGTGAGGGGGGAAGGGCGGCAAACTCAAAGACAGCCCCGGCTGAACTATAACTCTCAACTGTCCAGATTTTCACAGAATGAATAGATTTTTGCTTCTTATTTTTGGATTGTTCCTCATAAAATTTGTGGCTTTCTGGCAAATCATTTAGGAATGAAGTCACTAAATAATGACATACATTGAGTTTCAGACTTCATACCCTTCAGAAAAATGCATGCTAAAGAAAGACCTGTTATTCTATCAGCTACGTTTATACAGCAGCAATTTTTAGTACTATATGTATGTTCCCCTAATATATTTGGCTTTGTCCAGATTTCCTGCGTTAAGAGGTTGAGAGGTACGCACAAATAAATCACTTTATAGAATTAGGTATATCCAAACCTCTCAACTGCCCCTGACTTTGGCTCAAAATGTTGCTCTCCTCCTAATAATTCCACCACAAAATGGCAATTTTGGAAGACAATGTGGAGGGTTTAAAATTTAAGAAATAATTGTAATGATCAGAGTTATAGATTACTTTTATTTCAGAAATGCATGTAGATTCTCTAATTTTGTCAGCTGCTCAACTTAACGGTACTAATATTAAAAAGTGTCCCTTTGTTGACAGGTTCCCAGCTGTATTGTGTGACTATTTTATATTTTTGCATCACATTTTTGGTTCGTCTTTCATAAAATTGTCATTTTCTGGCAAATTAGTGGCAAATCATTAAAGGTTGAAATTAGAAAATAATGACAGACATTTGAGTTTCAGATTTCATACCCCTCAGAAAATTCATACTAATGCAAGACCTACTATTCTATTATCTTTTAAAGTTTATAAGAGCAATCTTTAAAAATTGTCCTTATTTTTGGGACTTTAACCAACTTCTATTTATGGCTTTGTCCAGATTTCTTGCCCTGAGGTTGAGCAGTATAACAATTGTGTCAGGGCCATCACTGTCAACCAGAGACATTTCAAATTATGACATGCTTGCTGCAACCCACTCCCCCGTGTAGTGACTCTGGATGTATCCAAGCAAGGGAAGGAGCCGTTATGCAGTGTAAGTGTGCAGAGTATTCCCCCATCCATGGTAGACACAAGTACTACAGTGGCTTTTCATCTGTCCTTGATTGTGCAGAATGTTCTGGTTTTCTGTCATATTTTATACTGTTGATTTATGCTTATTATTATTAAGAAAATGCATGTTGTTGCACTGCCTGTTACTCTGTGTTTAAGTAGCAATGCTTTAATGACCATCAGGTAAGCTTGTCGGATATTGTAAGATGCAAGTAAGCTTTAATAAGCATACTGTTAAAGAATTACCAACATTGAAAACCTTTTTGTTGTTGCCATGCAGAGAATATTTACATAACTAGATAACGTATAAGCCTTAGGTATTGAAATGCATATGACAGTATTTGTAATAAAGGAAAGGATTATGGTATTTTTCAGAATCTCACTACATTTGTTGGAGACTTGCAGTCATCTTTGCAGGCTTTACCAGTAAACTAAACAGAATGCCAATCTATCATGTGTGGTCCATAACCTGTGCAGTAATCCTTTAAGCAATTTAGCTTGAGCTTATTTCTTGTATGCTGTTCATTTTATACTTTGATCACGGTTTCCCCATGAAGCAAGCAGATAGTTGTTGTCAGGAAGCAGGTCTTTTTTGGATAAGAAACATTTTTACAAGTGGTGGTATCACAGAGATTGTGCAGTTATATCACGTTATCGAAAGATGAAAATAGTGAACGCTATTTCATCGAACCTAAAATATCGAAACCACATAATATCGAACATTCAGAACAGTAAAATATTTCCTTGGGAAAATATTTGCTATTCCAAAACACATACACACAGCACAAGCACACCTAAAGAACATCAATTCACACACGTATACTTATAATCCTAGAACTAACCCCACACTAAACTATACAGACACTACTATTTATCCACTTACCTTAACCCAAACCCTAACCCTAAGGTCCGTTGCTATCATACACTCACCTAACCCGCACCCTAACCCTAACCCTAACTCTCTTAACCCACCCCTAACCCTAATTCACCTAACCTGCGCCCTAACCCTAACTCACTTAACCTGCCCCTAACCCTAACTCACCTTACCCGCGCTCTAATCCGAACAACCGAACAATCGCACACTTACCTGAACCCGACCCATAAATTTCCACCACAGCGCTGAAAATAGCAAAGCCACAGAACCAACCAACTGAATTCTTTCCTTAGGAAAGAATTCGGTGTTCTGCAGCTTTGCTACTTTTAGCGTTCGCTCAAAACGGGTCTCTATTAGAATATTCGAAGTTTTAAAACTTCGACGTTCTGATATAGACCTGAGATTGCTACTTTCAGCATGTTACTTGGTTCTTTTATAAAGCTGAATATAAATTATAATTAGAACTGCAGTGCAAGGAGAAGTGGTTTGAGTTGAGTGCTGCTTGTTCTTTTATACTCGATTTTGACTGGCATTCCAGTAATGTATTGAAAAAGTAATTTATTTTTTCATGCCTCACAACCCTTTTGTTTCCATCTAGATATCAAGTAGGCTGTCATGTAGCCAATACATTGAAATATTTTTTTTTCTTCTACACTTCATTTTGTCTTGATTGGACTCTCATAATGATGGTTTGGCACCCAGAGCAGCATATTTAATTAAAGTCGCAGTTTTTGTGGTTTTGAGCATAACTTTGTCCCTTTCTAGTTGGTCACACCCCTTCCCATTGGTCCCACCCATTCAACTGTCTCCTGCATTCCCCCCTTTGATTTGAAGTCACCAGCCACCACTGGTGCCTGACAATCTACTGGTATTGTGATTTGTCCTTTGGGAGGGAGAGGGGGTAAATTTTGGCTCAGCCAGACTCTGCTACACTTTGCTGTGAGGGAAAGGTTAGTTTGCTTTTTATTTGTTGTATTTTGTATTACTTTATTGCCTTTTTCTGTTTTGAGTACTGCAATTTATTTTCTTTACCTTGTGTTTTACTTGTATTCAGTTTTTAACTGCATATTAAAATTGAAAAGAGACCACAGCTCTGTGTCTTGTGAGTCAGGCAGAATTTTTCCCCCACCCTCCCACCCGGTTACTGTTGTATATATATTGGTGGGAGTTGTTTTTAAAAATGTATGTATATATATATATATATATATATATATATATATATATATATATATATATATATATATATATATATATATATATATATATATATATGTGGGAGCTGTTTTTAAAAATGTCGGATGAAGCAATGACACTATTGCAAAAGCACTTACAATAAACCAGTATTCTTTCTGAAACTTTGAGTTTGGAGCCTTCCTTATTTCCCCACCTGTTTTTACTATTTTTACTACTTTTGTTGTTTCATGAATGAAAAGTTTTTTTTGGGTAAATACCTACATGAAAAAATTTCCCATTTTAAAAATGGAAATGTGTAGAGTGTCTGAGCCTAATTTTGGCACAAATGTGTTTGGACAGGATGGCATGCACCTGCCAAGATCAGCGAAGAGGATTTTTTCAGCAGTAATTTTGCAAATTTTGACAATCACAAGGCAGGCTTTTTGCGAGGCCAAAAATGTAGCAGTTCTCAGATAGCAAGATTTGATGCATCTATGATGGTCATTAATGCTAGGAGTTAATAACATTTTCTTTAGACCATCTGCTGTTTCCACAATATTGATGGTGTTATTGTTTGAGAAACATGGTTAAAGAACAATGACTGGAAATCACCTCTATCAAAGTATAAATATTTTTACTATAACAGACATTCTAACAAAAAATTCAGGTGGAGGTGTTATGATAGGGATTAAAGATAGTTATGAGACCTGTGATTATTACATGGTTGATGATAAAACCAACAATATAGATTGTGTAATTGTGAGAATATAGACAACCCTGGAACATAGAACAATTGTTGGAATGTATATACCACCAAAGTCAACTGCTGATGTCCTAGATGAATTCATATGTTTCTTGTATGAAGCATAACAGGGAAGAATAATAATGGTTGGGTACTAAAATTTATGGTAAACAGTCTGGAATAATATTGATTCAACAACATTAGTAAGGAAATTATTCACAATGCATGTTCAGGAACAACAATTGCTTCAGACTGTAAAAAAAAAAACAAAAAAAAAAAGAACAAGATAACTTGATTAAGATGAGAGGCAAAAAATAAAAGAAGTGGAAAACAGGCCAAACAACCTTGAAAACTGAAATAAACATGCTGAACAAACACATTAAACAGTGAGAGACAAGATCAAGAAAATTTTAAATAAATATGTATAAAAATATTTAGCATAATAGGAAACCATTTTATAGATACATAAGATGTGGAAGGAGTGAAGACATAGAAATTGCCAAATTGTGTGCAGATTTCAAAATTTATTCTCAGATACAACAGATTATAGATATATTTACAAAATCATATGCAAAACAATTTGGCTCCACAAAGGGGGTGATAAGTTGTCCTAGTGACATCCAGGTAACCTCAGATACTGAAATCAAAATACATTATATTGGAAACAAACCATGCAAACTGGAACCAAACAAAGCACAGAAAGGAGATGGAATTAGTAATAATGACCTGAGAACACTTCAGCAAGAACTTACAGTACTATTATGTCTATTATTTACTAGGTTGTATAAATATGGAGATATTCCTTAAATTAGAGGCATGCACTTATTAAACCTGTCTTCAAGGGAAAGGGAACTTGGCAAACCTAGAGTCGTATACACCCTTAAGTCTACTTTCATGTTGTGGAAAATAATGGAGAAAGTAATATTGGATAAGTTAATGTCAGAACTGGAAAGGGTGGGACTAGAAACTATATATATGCATGCATATGTTCAAAATAGCTCTATTGCCACCTGTAACATGATTTTCTATAAGAATATAATAACAGCTATAAATGGAAAAAATGTGTTATAATTTATATAGATTTAACTTCAGTATTTGATAAAGTCATACACAAACACAAATCAATAAATTAGAACAACGAGATATTGATGTAGTCTTGATAAGATGGATATCTGCATAGCATACAAATAGGTCATGGCAAGTGTCATACAGCAATTGGGCAGGTGGAACTCTTGATTACAGTCAATGTGGCCCACAGGGCTCTGTACTTGGCCCTTACTTATTTAGATTGTATATTTCAGATCTAACTTTTTTATATGAGGTATTCTACAGTTTGTAGATTACTTGAAATTGGGTAAACTGATTACATATGTTACAGATACAGCATGTCTGCAATAATATACTGATTAACACATAAAAAAAAAACAAGCATATGAGATTTGGGAGACAAACTGAAAGATGAATATTTAATACAGCACACAGGGATTGAAATTGTAGCTTCATTTAAGGACCTGGTTATATGGGTAGATCCAGTTTTGAGTTTTTCCTAATTGTATCAAAAAATTGGTTAATGATAGTTATTGAACTACAGGTTGTGTACAGAGATTTATAAAATCTAGGAAATCAGTAATTATGAGGTCATTGTTTGCTAGATTAGACCCAAACTTGAGTATGTAATAATAATATGGAAAACATATAAGAAAACAAAGATGAGTAAACTGGAAAGAGTACAGTGGAAATATACCACGGGCATCCATGGATGTGAAAATTAAAGTTATTGTGAAATACTAAAATATCTGAACTGGTACAGCATCTCATATAGATATTTAAGAGGAGACCTTATTCAGGTATATCTAGGGCATTTAGAGACACCTACCTCTGGGAATGTTTGAGGTTATCAAAAACTAGTAGAGAATCATCAGACAAAATATGTAGAAGATTCTATAGGAATGAGAATTGTACTAATTGGTTCTCCAAGACAGCACCTGATGCATGGAACAGACTACTAAATTACATTAAAGCAAGCACTAGTTTAGATATCATTAAGAACAGCCTTGATGCTTATTATGGCAACAGCTCTTTTGGTATATTTGCAGGTTAAAAAGGCATTAATGCCCATGCTTGAAAACGTTTTAGGTAGGTATGCATGTGTATGTGTGTGTGTGTGTGTGTGTGTGTGTGTGTGTGTGTGTGTGTGTGTGTGTGTGTGTGTGTGTGTGTGTGTGTGTGTGTGTGTGTGTGTGTGTGTGTGTGTGTGTGTGTGTGTGTGTGTGTGTGTGTGTGTGTGTGTGTGTGTGTACACACACACACACACAGAGTTGCTATATGAGTTATCACTGCATGTGAAACAGTGGTGTTTTCCATCACTGGTACAGTTCGTCAAATTATGTAATGGTTGAAGTTTATTATATTGACCATTACAAAACTCAAGGGGGGTTTCACCCTTTTTCAAGTTTGTGTGACCCTGGAGTTAATATATTTAAATTCCAGGGGTATGGAGGTGGAGCCCCCCCCCCCAAAAGAAAAAAAGCTGAGTTTTTTTGTTTTACTTTTTGGAATCACAAATGTAACCTATTGGTTTACAATTGCAACTATTTTTGGTAATGATTTTAGTGACGATTAATGGTAGTCACAAGTGACTTTGTTAAATGCCTTGTGCTTCCACCAAACTCACTGGTGATTATTCATTATAAACTCACACACAAAATATACATACTTTTGTGTGTGTGTGTGTGTGTGTCTCTCTCTCTCTCTCTCTCTCTATATATATATATATATATATATATATATATATATATACAGTGAGGGGAACAGGGTTGGGAATATTTAGCTATGTCAAATGCATCCATAGTTACAGTACTTGCCATTTCAAGCTGTATTTGGAGGCAAATATTCACAGGATAAGTGGAAGCTTACTTGGCTGTTTATCTGCTCTGAAATCATGACTTAAGTCCCACTGTCTAATGGTAAATTGACTTAAAGAAAGAAGGTGCAAATAGACAGATGAGGTCTAGAAGGGATATACTATAGCAATAACCCACGCCTGGGTGTGGGTAATGTGGGATTTACCCATGGTTGGCGTGGTTTGGCCCGAGGGCGAAGCCCGAGGGACCAAACAAAGACAACCGTGGGTAAATCCCGCATTACCCACACCCAGAAGTGGGTTATTGTTATTATACTATGACATTATTTAAGAAAATAAATAATTACTTTTCTTAAATAATGGCATTGTATAATGCCTCTTTGCTGCCCTTCCACAGCTGTCTGGTATCCACGGCAGTTCTGATGTACTGCGCATGCCTACGCAGTACATCAGAGCTGTGGCCAAAAGCAATGGAGAAAGCAAGGTCTCAATTGCTTTTTACTGTTTCGCTATGTTAAATGGGTTTAACATAGCAAGACAGCTTTAAAATAAACAACGGAGATGTCCGTTGCTTATTTTAAAGCTGTCTCGCTATGTCAAACCCATTTAATATAGCGAAACAGTAAAAAGCAACGGAGATCTTGCGTTCTCCGTTGCTTTTTTTTTTTTTAAACCTGTCTCGCTATGTTAAATGGGTTTAACATAGTGAGACAGCTTTAAAATAAGCAACAGAGATCTCCGTTGCTTATTTTAAAGCTGTTTCACAATGTTAAACCCATTTAACATAACGAGACAGGTTTAAAAAAAAAGCAATGGAGAAAGCAAGATCTCCGTTGCTTTTTACACACTGTGTCGCTATGTTAAAGGAGTTTAACATAGCGAGACAGCTTTAAAAAAAGTAACAAAGATCTCTGTTGCTTTTTTTAAACCTGTGTTGCTATGTTAAACTCTTTTAACATAGCGAGACAGTGTTTTAAAAGAGACTTATACTAATGGAAAAAGTCCGGGCGACCGGACCTTTTTCCATTAGTATAAGTCGATTTACAACGTGCACGCTGGCCAATCAGCGTGCACGTTTTGGAATATTAATGGGGGGTCATGGTATAATAAGCTATACATTGTTATCTTAGATAATGACTCACCATTTATTGGAGCATAATAAACTGTGAATGTGTGAACCTGTGCTGTTAACTAAACAAGCATCAGAAAGTTAGGCAGTTCTAGCTATGGACACTTATTTAAGAGTTTATAATGATAAGGATGGGGAAGTAAACTGACAGCAAAGAGCAGGAACTTGTTAATTGGGAGCTGAAGTTCATGTGTGGGTCATTCTGAGAAACTTTGCACTGTGAATCATACAGAAAGCTGGACAGTGGAAAATGTCATCTGTAAACCTTCTGATGATGAGTCATAACAGTTTGGTTTTATATTTCATGCCAAGGCTTTAAGTGTTGTAATGACAAACTCATTCAGGGCTAAAACATGAATTTGTTGTCTTACAGGACTCCAAGGAGTTTAATAGAATTTATAACTTGAACAAGTGTGTGTTCCATGGAGGTAATGTGGATGGTTAGAGTAGCTGAAGAAGATGTTGGTGTGCACCTAAACACCATGCGTTTTTTAGTATGTGGAGTTTATGACTTGAATTTAACAACTAGACTGAAAAGAGCTAAGTCCATGGTGGAGCTCATATTGTTCTGCATACACAGTAGAGTTTGAACAGGTCAGGGTCAACTATTCTGCACATTGAGTCAATTAATCTAACAGAGCCACAGAGTTTCTACATCATTCTCAAAGATAGAAAAGAGACATCAGCTAAGGCCAGTACTGTGGAATAACAGGTGGAAAGAGGCAACATAATCTTATGTTTTCTATCCTGATATCTGCCTCTATGCTAAACAACCTACTGGTATTAGCAGATAGTCCAATGGTTGAAAACCTGCTTATTTAGCTATGTTATTTATCTATTTGCTTTTAATATTGTAATGAACTGATCTCAATGGACCAATTGCAAGTAAATATGTACATACAGTATTATTAAGGACTGCAGTGTCACTTTCATGGCCGGAAGAGAAATCAGTGTTGAGAGACAGACGGCAACATAATTTTAAACCTGAGAGTGTGCAAATGTTTTAAAATTTTAACATTTTCGAATTTGTCTGGCGACTTTGTTCTCAAGGTGAATTTCTTGTCATCCATGTCATGAGCACTTAATAAGATGGTTACAATTGGAGACCCAATCATAATCCTCTGTAACACCCATTTGTTAAACAGGAAGGACCACCATACACTTAGTAAGCAAATGAGGGAGATATTTCAAATCATTAGGTACATTGTTAGGTAAATTTGCTTAAGATTTAAGAAATCTGATTGCATTTCATTGGGCTATACCAAATGGGTGAACTGACAGTCGATCAGTAAGTGAAGGATACTAAAGGTGCATTAGGAAGAAAAGTGATGACGGCATAAGCTAGAATTGAATTAGGTGGGATCTGTGCCCTTACTATTCAAGGAATGAGATAATCAGTTACTTAACGTCTGTTGATGTTAAACCAGTGGACATCAACTTTGGAGAATACTTCTCAACTCCTCCACAAATGTGTCTCTTTAATGGTCTTCAGCTCCACTGTTCCTCTGATGTCCATTAGTAAAATGGTTAAGGAATAGACCAGTCT